>NW_005054584.1:243740-246714 GCF_000277835.1 Geospiza fortis
CTGGCAGAGCTCCCTGGTGGGGCAGACGATCACTGCAATGGGACCATCCCCTGGTTCCAGCTCCTTCTGATCCATGATGTGGATCAGCATTGGCCAGATGAAAGCAGCTGTTTTCCCACTTCCAGTCTTGGCTATCCCAATCATATCTCTGCCACTTAGTGCCACTGGAACACCCTAAAAAGAAGGAGATTCTAAGCCCACATTAGGCCCATCCTTGTGCTGGACAATACGGGAAAACTCAGGTAATGAGGAAAGCCCAAGACAAAAAAAACCCAGAACTTTTCATACATTTCTCCAGGCAAGAGACATCACTTGAATGTTCTTCATTCACCAAAACAATGAAAAAGGAATATGGATATAGTTACAGTGGTCATTCAACAAGAAAAAAAGTGGGCAAACTTTTAAATAAAAAATACCAAAGCCATTTTTCTAGAAAAACCCACTCTGCTGCAACTAGAATTGCATTTGTCTCCTCCTCATGTGGATGAGGGAGCTTTGCATGTGCTATTTTCTTTCTCTTTACAAGTTTAAGAAGTAACAACACTCACCTGACATTGTATTGGAGTGGGTTGGGTATATTCAGATTTCCTAATCTGATGCATAAGTTGCTCATCAAACCCAAAATGAGCAAAGCTGCTGCCAGGCCTTGGAGGAGCAGCCCCAGAGACCTTGGAAAGAGAAAAAGATATTTTTGAGAGAAAACGAAGAGCAATCTGTTAAAAAAAAAAAACAACAAATGGGTCTCTCTTCCTCTGAAAAAGAACTATTCTTTTTGAGTGGACATTAAATTTAACTGCAAAATTCCAGATGTGTTGTGTAAATAAGACTTTCAGGTATAAAAATTTAATTATCTGTCAATCAACATGAGCTATTAAACATCATTTTTATCTCCTTGTGTTTAACTGGTGTTTTACCCCAAATAATTCCCTTCACAGCAGGTCACCTCACTAACACATCAGAAATGGCAAAGAACTAATTTGTGTATCTATTTCCAGTTTTAACTCCTAGCTCTGGAGGTCTTTAGTCCAAGCAGCATTCCTCACTGCCCACTTTCACAAATCCATAGGAGACTTCCAAGAAATCAATGTCACTGCAGATGTCTGAGAGGATTGGATTCAAAAGCTGGAGTTCCCAGTGAAAATCTTCATTTAAACTCAGATAGTCCAAAGCTGAAAGGGAGTTCAAAGCTGCTGGGAGAGCAGTTTTGTCACCAGCTTACCCGGAGATTCAGCTTATGCCGTAACTCCACCACTTGCTGCGGGGTCAGGCTGGTGATCTCCTCATGCTCATCATAGAAATTTTTCTCAAATGGTGGGTATTCAATCTGCAATGTAATTAATTCATTAGTTAGTCCAGACTCAAGATTCTTTTTTTTTCTCTGAAATTCTTAACTGTCTGCCAGAACATTTGCTTAAATGAAGCAATTTCAAGGAAATTTAATATGATTTACCTAAGAAAGCACTGAAATATTACAGGGGCCTCCTCAGCTCCTGCTTTCTGGAGTGCCTCAAACAGAACAGAACAGACCAGAAGTCCCTCCTACCTCTGAATGGTCAATAGGTGGAAGAGGATCAATGATTTTTTTGGATGGTGCAATCGGATTCCCATCACTGTCATACTCCAGGTTATCCTCCTCCTCCTCCTGCACCACACCAGCAGTGGGGTTCTCTGCCATGTAGCGAAAATACGCTTCCTGCAGCAAAACAGAGCAGCAAACTCACACACCATAGCATGCAACGGTACTTCTGTTTGGTGAAGTGATGTATGTGCTAAGTGGCTGTTTGCTTTCACACCCACCACTGAGGAAAAAGGTAACTGCTTTCACTAGAACTGATTCTTCCAATAAACACCAACAGATACAGCCTGAAGGACAAGAGGTGCAAATGAAGAAAACAACTCCAGTGTCAGCTACACCGCAAAGTGCTCCTAAAAGCCAAACTTCTCTTGTGTCTGCTTAACAACTCCTTCTACCAAGTCTTGTTATGTTTACCAACAGAAGGATCTATTCTTATTTCCACAGGAACAAAGCGCAAAGAACAAAACACTGTAGGTTTCTAACCAGAAAACACATTATTACTAAGCATATGATACTGATTTTTTTGAACATCCTATGCCAAAGATAGTTTCTTGACCTCCCCTAACTAGACTTCAGGAAATGAAGAGATATCTATTTTTCATGGAGTCAACAACAAATATGAAAGAAAGTATTTCAGAAGAGTCCTTCAAGACAAGCCCAAGTTAAGACACTGTCACCTTGTCATGTGCCATCCTCACAGCTCACAAAGATGTTTGTGTCTCAGAGTCTCACTGGCACACCAGTGTGAGACTTTCTCATAGAGAAAACACCAGTCTTGCTTGACTTGAAGCAAATATTTAAGATCAGATTTGTAAAGCAAGGCTCAATTACAAATATACGTATATACTCATCTGGATTTTCCATTTTCCTGGCCAATTATCCCTCAGTCTCAGAGCTAAGCACACAATACACTTGAACAGCAGCTGCCCCCAGGCATAAAGTCACCTCTGCTCAAACTCTGGCACAGCTACACTGGAAGCAGAGGCTTTCAAGGCCAGACAACCCTGCCAAGCTCTGCATTAATGAAAGTAACACAAGTGTTAGTAACTACAACTCAGTAGGAAGGTACATTTTGAAATTACGTTTTTTCTCTTGATTATTTCTGCTATAGTGATACTTATAAAGCTCAATGAGAGCTGGAGCTCCTCTGAAAACAGGGATCAAAGAGCCTGATTCTTGCCCTGAACAGACCCCACATTTCACTGCAAGGAGCCTCCACAGTCCAACAGCCTCTCCCTGGTGTCTGCTGGAGCTGATCGTGCTAATTGCAATGTGTAAGATCCTCAGACACTGAACAATCTCTACAGGAAACTTAACTTCAAACTGACTGAAAGAAGTCTTCATCAGTGAATGCAATTGCCTAATATTCTTCTTAAAACACCTGGAAGGGTAGAGAGC
>NW_005054584.1:246732-251009 GCF_000277835.1 Geospiza fortis
GCAGTTAGGTGTTTGGAGAGGGAAAGTTAAAAAATACAAAACAACAAAAAAGAAGATAGAAAGACTGCATAGGAACTCACTTGGTCATCTTCCTCTTCAATGTCATCTCGAATACCCCTGGAAAAACAAGCGGAGAGAAAACTTCCCTGCAAGTGTTCCACAGACTCAGCTCAATAGTTTCATTTGATTAGTGCTGAGCTCCAGATTTCGTGGAAGACACAACACTATCAACAGGGCAACATTTATATTCCCAACCCATGGAGTTTTCATATCTGGTGCCAACCATAGCAGTGACCCTGCAAAGACTTCTCTTTACTTCTAGTACTGAGACTGAAAGATTAGGATTCCATCTTCCCAGCAGAAGCCACATCAAAGATCATCCTGGTCTAAGCTCTTGATGCTACAGAAGTCCCATAACTGAAGAGGAATATGAGCCAGGTATGCAAATCCAGTTCAGAACTTCCCCAGGTGGTGATTTGGATCCGGTGTTCTGTGTCAGGACCACGTATAATCTGATCAACCCCATGCAATGTAACTTCTACCAACATATCTGACATTTCTATCAAGAATCAACAGCATCATTATTTTCCTTAGTCAAAACAAATAGATAAGCTGCACGAATTTAAACTGTTTTAAACTCCAAATATCATGTGCTACCTAATCTATCAGCTTTAATGTCTAAAACCTAGTCCAAGTTTAGAAGAGTCTCCAGTAGTCCAGGTAAAGCAGCACTGACTTATTTTGCTCACATAAATGCAATTTTAAGCTAAACCATTCTGATCTCTCCAAGGGTGTGGGAAGCAGAAAAACCATCCAGGCTGATCTGGAAAGTGGCAGGAGTACAACGTGTTGCCCCGATTTCTGTGACCTAGAAAGGCTTCTGGCAGGGATAACTCTCAGTATTGCTGCAGTTTGCCATGGGATGCTGCCATGGATTCTTCCCTATTATCCCATTTTTACACACAAATTGTTACCCACAGCATCTCAAGCACAGGTTAATGATGTTTATGAGGTATATACTACACTGCCTAATGAACAACCATCATCAACAAAATGCTCAGAATTCTCTGAGCACCATACAAGACACAGGCAGGCATGGGAATGGTAAAAGAGAACTTACTTAACGTTCTTTTTTTCCTTGTCTTTATCTTCAAGTCTCTTCATGTCTCGAGCAGCTTGATCCTAGCAGGTCATAAAGTTGTCACATGTTAAAAAGACCAAGATGGTAAAACACGGAAGGGAAAAATGTTCCTGAATAATTAAACCATTATGTCACAGAGACAACACTTCTTGGACTAATCTTTGTCTTGTTCTGTATCTGATTATGCTAATAAATTCTTCTACTAGTACCTTTGAATTTATATACTACTCTAAGCTTGTGACAATGCTATTGAAAAAATAAATCCTTCATATACTCCTGAATCCAACTAATAACAGAACTGTAGCTAAAAATCAGCTCATAAATACAAACAATTTCCATTTAGGTAGTGAAAAACACAGAAAACCATAGTTTGATATTCAGAAACAAGCAAAGCTCTATGTTGTATTGTTCTGACATCATCAAAGCAGTTAAATAGTTAAGTTATTGTAAGTCACATCCACTCTCTATCTAATCCATTTTTGAGGTCTAACTAACACCATTCTACATAAACCACAAAGTTAAGTGGCATTTTGGCTGCAGTTGCCAAAGCCTTGAGTGACATTTGCTGCCCCTGACTGCACACAGGGACAGCCACAGCAATGAATAAACATTCCCCAAGCTGGCTCTTGCCTCCACTTCAGCCATGAATGCCTCCAGAGGATCATCATCGCTGTCAGAGTCTGCTGATTTGGAATGGAACTGCTGCCGAGTGGGGGAATTCTCTGCAGGAATGTAGGGCAATTCCACATTGCTGGAATCTTCCTCTTCATCCTCAAAGTACCTGGAAAAAAGTGAACAACAGCCCAGTCAGCACATGGTTTACAGCACTGTGCTGTCTTTCATGGTTTCTGGTTGAGTCAAGGTATCCACATGGACAAGAGAAGATGTTGAGATTTATTTACTTACAATTATTCACGTTAAAAGTTCAAAGTGATGGCAGGGCAAAGAGATACCATAAAATTGAGCCTCTCTTCCTCTTTCTTGTAGGCTCTCTTTAGGTACTGGAAGGCCACAATTAGGTCAGCCCCAAACTCCTCCAGGCTGAATAATCCCAACTTTTGCTGCCTTATTTATACATTTATGCAACAAAGTAAAGAACTGTGGAGATCAATGTTCAACTTCAAAAAAGCCACTCAAATTTATCCTACTAGGTTCCAACTCTGAGAAGACCACAGAGTGAATAAAATATGTTCTCAAGAGGGGAAAGCTGGAGGAGGAAAGCTCCTGCAGGCTACTGTAGCATCTCACAGTCTTCTAAGTATATTATTCTGTATTTATTTATATAAACGTCACAGATACTTCCCCCCACAGCATAAACATTAAAACATTAAAATCTAGAGCTACATAAACACAACAAGTGACTGCACTTACGCATTCTCCTCATCAAAATTGGCTCTCTTTGACCCAATTTTGTAGAAGGAAGGCAGCTGAGGAGGCCCCGATTTCGCAAATGCTGCCGAGGAGCCGGCGGTGCCAAAAGCACTGTGGGACTGCTGAGACAGCTTGGGCTCCTCCTTCTTGCCAGGTGTTATGGCAAAGCCACCAAACCCAAAGCCTCTCTTGGTACCAGGTCCGCCTTTATTCCAATTCATGATGACCTGTTAAAACAAGAAAAGACAAATTAATGCTCTGATTCAGGTAGTTATAGGTAATTGTCATGATTTTTCTTGTTAGTTGATCGCTTCAGTCATGACATAGGGACTTGTGGAACTCTGAGTGACAAGGGTTTAATCTGTTTCCCAAAAAGGATGGGGCTCTGGTCTTTTGTCAGTAGTATGAACATATCCACAATTCCAAAGAAGAATAAAAACAAAGTGCTTGTCTTCCAGAACAGGGCATGTCCTTCAAGGATTACTCAAACACATTTAAGATGTTACCTGTCCTGTTTGCAGTCTAAGGCAAACAAACCCAAGGCCAGAACTTTGAACACCAGGATGAACAAGAGATGAAAAGGCAGCTCAGAGCATATTTTGCATGTTCACATTGTCCCATCTGTAAGTGTTTCATGGCTTGTCAATACCTCACTCCTGCAACCCAGCAACCTCCAGAGAAATGGGCCCAGAGCAGCACAAGGCCCTGTGTGAGCCCAGGCACATCTCTGCCAAAAGCCAACTCCCTTTGCCTCTCAAACCACCTTCAGCCATATATCCCATTTCTTTTTGTTATACAGGTACATATTTATATGCTCCCCCATCTCTGTTTTTCAAACAGTATTTTAAACCTTCCACATAACAGTGTCTGCCCAGAACTTGATTTTCTAAGATGATGACTGAACTGATATATTAACATTTACAGTTTCCATTCGTGAGTCATTTGGTTACCTGCATGGTCAAGCAAATCATACCTGTAAGGCAGGAAAGAGAGCAAGACACTCTCTGCTTTCCAATGCATTATAACTGACTGTCCAAAGGCTACAAGTCTTACTAACCAAATCCTCACACTGAAAATCTTCAATGAGATCAGAACTCACTGGCAAAAAAAAACCAACTTCAAAACAATCTGAAGGTAAATAGTGCAGCTGGTCCCTGTGCTGAACATTTACCAGCTTGGGGCTTGCTCAATAAATCTTGAGTCAAGACCAAAGCTCAGTAGTAGATTTCGGGGGAAACTCTGCTGTTCAGCTCTCCACGGCAGCAGCTGACCATGGAGTTCTGTTTTCCCTCTTGTCCTGACACCCCGAAGCTTTCACACCTGCGGATCCGTGGCACTGGGAGATTAAAAACTACATTAGAGGGGTGAGAGGTGGAGCCACATTTGTGCTGTCACAGCACAGTGGGAATATTTGAAAACTGCTAAGTTAAAATCTGACTGTAAGAATCCTTCCCCACTATACTTATCCACCTTTTCCCCATTCTGCTACCTCCAAAAATAAGACCGAACACTTTTTTATTGCCATACAGCAGCAAAAGTACAAAACACGGTCAGTTCGCCCACTCGCCAGCAGCGAGCGAACAGGGAGGGAGAGCTTCCCACAGGACGCAGAGACCGCAGGAAAACCCCGGGGTTCGCTGCCCTGTGGCCCCGTTCCGCGGGAGGGAACTCGCGGGACACGGAGCCCGCCTGCGGCGCCCGAGATCCGCGGGCACGGCCGCGATGCGCCCCGGCCGCTCCCGTTGCAGGGGGAAGGGCGGAGGAA
>NW_005054584.1:251863-256797 GCF_000277835.1 Geospiza fortis
GGGGACGGCAGATCGCTGATTTTATCTTGGTAACCTTGACTCGTGTTCCGGGAAGGAGCTGGGAGCGTCCCTGGAGCGGGATAACGAACACCTACGGGGGGTGGTGTCCCCGGTGAGGGCCCGAGCTGCTGGGGACGGGCACTTCTCCAAAATCTGCCCCCGAGCTCGGCTCTGGGTTCGAGATCTACCGAGCAAGCCCGAGCTGGTGAATGTGCAGCACAGGCAGCAGCAGCAGTGTTTTCCTTGGGGTTGTTGGAAGTAGTTTCTCTTGCCAGTGGGGTCTGGGCAGCCGGTGTAGAATTGGAGAATGCATCAATTCCTCTGGAAAGGGAAAGTCGGTGGTGTGTGGGTCGTGGAGGGCCTGCTGAGGATGTTCTGCTTCCTGGAATTTGAACTTGGAAGCCATTCTGACAGATTGCTGACCTAAGGGGGTGCTCCAGCTCTCACCCACCTCTGGTTTAACTGTATCCTTCGAATTGGCTGCAGAAGCTTATTTTGCATTAAGCTGTTTGGAATTGTTGGGTCTTCTGAAGGTGGATGTGCTCAAATAGTCTTGGAGTTCTTAATGTGAAATGTTAGAGTTTGGTCGAGCAGGTGGCTCTGTTGTCCTGTCATTTTCAACAGCGTGTAAATTCTGTCCTATTGAAATAATATTTTGGTTTTTTTTTTCCCCTGCTTAAATTCACATAAAATTGTGATGTTCCCTCACAGTGTTCCAAATTCTTGGGCCTTGCTGAGCTTTCCATCCTCATTAAGGTTCTGTGACCATGTTCTGCGCAGGTTTTTGCTGGAGTGAGGAGTGTTTGACAAAGCTGTTTATTTCAGTCGTCCTTGTCATTCATAGCAGGGTTCCCTGCATGAAGCACTCAGAGGAATGCTGGTCAAATTTAGAAGCAAATCATTTCTATTCTAAGTTTGTGAGAGAACACTCTGATTAACATTCAGGTTCCCACTCGGATCTGGTTGCGGGAGGGAGTAAAATGAGCCTGACAGCAGAGCCTGATGCAGTTGATCCTCTGTGCCTGGTTGTGGAGTGCAGCTGGGGGGTTGTTGCTGCCTTTTTTGGACCTTGGAGAAGGTGCTCCAACCTGAAGGGGAGGTTGGGACTGTTTTGAACTCAAGCAGAAGAGACAAGAGGGCAAAACAAGGGGAACTGACAAACTCTGCAGGGTTCTGGCTGATGTGGGGAGAGCTCTGGGCTCATGAGCCCCAGCTGACTCCTTTGTTCTGGGGAGCAATGCCATATCTGTCCTCTTCAGTTTTTTGGTTTTTTTGGCACAACTTCCAGCAAAAGGTCTTTGTTTCTATGCAGAAACCATAATGGGACACTGTGAGAACTTAGTTTTGAGTGTGCAGCCTAGAAAAATCACATCTGTGATTTTGGACTAGCAGAGGCTATCAGAGCATTGCTGTTTAAATGAACCAAGTGCATTTTAAGATTTACTGCTGCTGTTACACATTCAATGCTCTGACTGTGCCTAATTGCTAATTATTAACAACTGTAGACACAGAATGTGGTCTTGGAAGTGAGCTGGCTGGGAGATGCTATTGGAGAGTCAGTTTTGTAGCAGAACATCCCTGCTTTCCATCTCAGCTCATTTGAACAGTGTGGCCAGATGTGAATTTGCTGCTGCCAGTAGTCACTTTCTTTATAGAGAAGATTGCAACATCAGGCACAGGTTTATTTCTCTCTCTGGTCTAAATTGTGGTGTTTTCAAACTGTGCACTGTGGGATGGGTGCTACTGGAGGTGTGATGTAACAGAATTCATGAGGACTTTTTGCAATGATTGATTTAATTCTTTTTTTCCAGTGAAAATGAAGAATTTATATATTTTTATCGCTGTCCTGTTCATCCCATGGAGCTTTACTTTGGCAAAGTATGATGAATTTGAGGATGGAGATGACATTATGGAATATGATGATAATGACTTTGCTGAATTTGAAGATGTGAGTGAAGATACAGTCACAGAGTCTCCTCAGAGGATCATCACTACAGAAGATGACGAAGAAGAAGCCACTGTAGAGCTTGAAGGTCAGGATGAAAATCAGGAAGACTTTGATGATGCAGACACACAGGTAAGGTCTTGCCTCCTTCCTCAATGTGTTTCCTAATAGTGTCTCTACACCTTTCTTTCTCTTTTTGGATTTTACTTGCTGGGCTTTGGATTTTCATGCTGTTTGTGATTTCATCCTTTAGGAAGGTGACACCGAGAGTGAGCCATACGATGATGAGGAGTTTGAAGGGTATGAAGAGAAACCAGATGCATCTCATAGCAAAAATAAAGACCCCATAACAATAGTTAATGTAGGTATAACTGTTGATCCAGTGTCTATTTGGAGTTTCATCATTTATTTTCTTAAGACAGTATGCCAGGAATGTCACTGGGGTACTAAGCAATGAACACAGTGTGTTTTTAGCTGGTCTGTGGCTTAAGTGTCAGATTAGAACTTGTCAGCTCAGTTGGTTTTTGAAGCCAATCTCTCTGCCCACCCTGCATCACCTTTTTGCCTCCCAAAATAGTCTTTCACAGAATGATCAGGTGCTCAAGGTCTGCATTTTTATGGAAGTGATTACTTTTTTTCTGTTAAGCAGGTATTTTGGGAATGCTGTTATCAGTTGTTTCCTGTATGATTACTGTGCCCCAGTAAGCCAAGTGCTTTATGTAGGCTTAGCTCTCTTAGCTCTCTCCTGTTGCCTTTGTGGAGCTTTTTGCTGTGTTCGGGATGGAACTTCTCCACTACTCTGTGTTTCCCAATTTTTTGTGTGTATAAAATCCACTTGTTCAATATGTAAATCACAGCTTCTGTTCCCTTACACAGGTCCCTGCTCACCTTCAGAACAGCTGGGAGAGTTATTACATGGAGATCCTGATGGTAACAGGTCTCCTGGCTTACATCATGAACTACATCATTGGCAAGAACAAAAACAACCGCCTGGCTCATGCTTGGTTCAACACTCACAGGGAGCTGCTAGAAAGTAACTTTGCTCTTGTTGGTGAGTTCATAATGACAAGGATCCATTTTTAGTATTTGAAGAAAGCTGGGTTTAGTGTGGCATTTAGGCTGTAGAGAATCCCTCTCTGTACTGTGGTATTGTGAGCTGCTGAACTATGGTGTCTCAATTTGTGAGTTTAGATTGAGGTCCTTTCAATGTTGTTTTCCTCAGGGGATGATGGCACTAATAAAGAAGCTACAAGCACTGGGAAACTAAATCAAGAAAATGAGCACATATATAACTTGTGGTGCTCTGGAAGGGTGTGCTGTGAAGGAATGCTCATCCAGTTAAAGGTAAGAATGAGGGAGTTTGTGGTGCTGTTTGTGTTAAGTTGTCAGGTTCTAGAGGCTTTTCCATTCCTGTGTGGGGAACATGGAATCCCAGCTTGGCATTTGTGCTCACATTCAGACACAGAGTTCTGAGTACACACACATGAGGAAAAACTGATCATCTGAAGGTCTGTACAGACCTCTATTCTGCCCCTTAAAGTTGGCACCAAAGAGTAAGTGCTTGCAGGAAGAGTGTAAAAATCAGAGGTGTAGTGAGAACATAGGTAACTGTAGGTTAAAGAGCCCAATTGCCACTTAGAGGGATAAATGGACCAGCAGAAATTCCAAAGAAGAACAGCAAAGACAAATACGAAGCCCTGGACCTGGGCTGGAACAGTCTCAACACAGTTCCTGTTCTGACTTGAGGGGACAAAGCCATGAGCAACTCCTGCAATGCAGAAAGTGGACCTGCTTTTGAGCTGTATTGGTCACACAGGGAAAACTCAGGTTAGGTATTAGGAAGGAGTTTTTTACTGTTGTCTGTTCAGCTGTTTTCTGTGTTTGCCACCTTGTGTTTTCAGTTTCTCAAGAGGCAGGACCTGCTGAATGTCCTGGCACGCATGATGAGGCCGGCGTCAGACCAAGTGGTGCGTACTCAGCCCTTCAGATTAGCTCTGATAAACTGTTGCATTCCTTCAGTTCTGCTCTGCTGCTTTTGATTGTTCCAGGTGATTTCTGTAGTATTCCATAATCTTCCAGTTCAGTACCTATTGAAACAACCTCAAAGAATTGTTTGTATTTCTTTCCTGCCTGCGAAATGCAAACTGCTGATGACTGGAAGTTGCTTTATCTGTGGATTTTATCATTCAAGTGGTTTTGTGAGTCTGTTATGATTCAAGAGGTCATATTGATAAAAAGTGATTTTATAATCTGAAATACTTAGTGATTGTTCATCTGTCTGTTCTGTCTGCCTGAATAGGACTGCTTAAACTTATATGTTGTCTGGATATTATATTCTTAATGTTACCTTTTGCCTTCCAGCTTGCTCTTAGAGAGCATAAGTGCCAAGAGAAGTTACATTTGGAAGAACAGTGACTCTGTGCACTGTGAATAGTCTTCCCATGCATCTGTAATTGTATTTACTTACATCAAAATATTTAATTGCAAATTATTTTTACAACTCTGCTGTTCTAGTCACTGTCATTACAGCACAATACTGAATAGTGTGCTCAATCTAATTAAAAAGCTTCCTTACTTTAAGACCTACTGAAAAGCTTTAAATCAACCACCTTTTTCTTAGCTGTGTCTGTCCTTGCATAGTCCTTGTTCTTAGGAATCAAAGTATCAGACAAACATTGAAATCTGACAGGGCTAATAACATTCTGCTTCACAGCAAATAAAAGTGACAATGAATGATGAAGATATGGACACGTATGTGTTTGCTGTTGGAACCAGAAAAGCACTGGTGAGACTTCAGAAAGAGATGCAGGACCTGGTATGTACATGCACATTGATAAATAACAGCATATAAGAATCTAATCTGCATATTCATTGTTTTCTTGGGAACAGCTGAAAACCTGTGACTGACTTGTTGGAATTTGTGTGGAAAAGGTATTTCCATTTACAGATAAAAGTTTAATGGAATCAACCATGAGAAATGCTCCCACCA
>NW_005054584.1:256807-262871 GCF_000277835.1 Geospiza fortis
GAAAGCAGCTTACACCTTTCTTTTGGGGTATAGTTGGTTTAGGAGAGGCTGCAGATTTTTGTCAGCAAATATGAGTGTCACTTCACCTCATTTCATTTGCACAAGAGACATTCTTCAAGGATTGAAAAGTAAACTTAATTAGTGATATGTGATGTGGAAAATTTAGCTTTAAGTCATCTGGTTTTACATTATCTGAAATGAAAACTTTCCATATGTTCAAGCCCTGAAAAGAATTGCAGAGCTTGCTCAGAATCCAGTGATAACAAGTAATGTTAAAAAAATCTTTTCTCTCAAGTAATAGCATGATGTGGTTGGTAGGATGCCAGTTTCTGTTCTGTTATCAAACAATGTAAACAAAATGCCTTAATCCACTTTGAACACTCCAGTTTGTATGTATTAGAATTGTTTTATCTTCTTCCTTAAAATGCTGACTTCTGAAGGAAAATACTAGCTTAAAGATTGTTGATGCTGTGTGCTTTACTTTGTTTGAAATGTCCTCAGCCAGGATGAGTGGATGAGTATATTTTTTATTGTTTCTTTTCAGGTACTTTTAGAGGTTCCTCTGTTCTAGAACAGTTCTGTCTGATAAGATACTTACAGGCTTGTGTTTATTTTTCTTTTTGTCTTTGAAACAGAGTGAGTTCTGCAGTGATAAACCTAAGTCTGGTGCAAAATATGGGCTTCCAGATTCACTGGCCATCTTGTCAGAGATGGGAGAGGTCACGGAGGGAATGATGGATGCTAAGGTAAACTTGGATGAATTAATACAAATACTCCTTGGTAATCCTGGCATTTACAACTTGTATGTTCTAAAAAAGTTAAAAGTTAAAGGGGAAAGTTCATGTCTTTATCAGTGTCACTGTGGCAAGCTGGGCACAGCAATTTCCTGAGTGATACACAGAACCGTAGAACGGTTTTGGTTGGAAGGGACCTTAAAAAATCATCCAGTCCTAGCCCCTGCCATGGGCAGAGAACTTGGCAAACCCTTATGGAGTGGGTATGCTGCAGCTGGATTGGTGTTGGGAAAAACTAACCCCTGTTTCTCTTTCAGATGATCCATTTCCTCACACACTACGCTGACAAGATTGACTCTGTCCAATTCTCGGACCAGTTCTCCGGTCCAAAACTTATGCAAGAGTACGTATAAAGCTGACTGTCACTGTGCCTCAGCAACACACAGGCAGCAGCTCTGCTTTTCCCTGAGCCCCCTAGTCCAGAGGTGCTTTAGGGGCTGCTTCACAATTGCCAAGTGGTGGGTGATGTGTCTTATCTGAATTACCACGTAGGTTTTTGCACATGCCTGTGTATTGTGCTCACAGGCATATAAATAATTGAACATAAAGGAACATATTTTGATTTAATTATAAGACAGCTTATGTGTATACCTTGTACCAAAATTGTTGAGGATCTGTGAAATATAGGCCTGAGATTTTCACATTAGAATACTGTGGGATTTTGGGCAGTGAATACTTAAACTCTTGAGAAAATATTTTGTTCTCCTAAAATATTGAGAGATCTTTAGTGGTATAAACAACAAGGGGGTGTGTGAAGCTGAATGTAATTCAGAATCCACAGGCCTTCTTAGTGCTCACATGCCCTCTTGACATTTAGAGGGGCTGGTGCTGTATGTTTTCACACTCATGCCTTTTCTCTGCGGGCTTTTGGGTAAAACACTTCTGGAATCTGATTAAATTGAAACTTAACTTTGGGTTATAGCCAGGCTTCTAATGTTTATTTTATTCAAGTGCTTTCCAAGTGTCTTTTGGTTCTTGATGGTTTTTCACACCAATGATAGTTACTTTGTATTTTGCTTCACTTTTTCCAAACACTTGTTTCTTTCCTCCAGGGAGGGCCAGCTTACAAAACTGCCCGAAACGAAAAAGACACTTTTGTTTACATTTAATGGTAAGGGCTCTGTTGTCTGTGTGTGTCTTGGGGGAGTGTGGGGCTTTATTTGGGTAAGTCACATGCTCAGATCTGTCACCTGTGGAAGATAATGTGTGATGAGTGACTTCAGTGCATGTAGCAGGATCATTGATTGATAAACAGAAGGCAGCAATACACTGGGGACTGAAGAGCATATTGTCATGGTAACAGGACACTCAGTCTTGCTGTTGTTGACCTCAGCTCATACTCCTCTCTCTCAGGGTGGTTTGTTTTTAAACCACCAGCCTTGCAGTTTGAACTTGCACAGGCTCAGTTGGTTTACCCTGGTTTGAAATAAAAGCAGCCTGTTGGGAGAATTCTAGAAAATAATAGATCTTCAAATCTCTTCAAAATTGAAGCCTATAGCTCTAAATGAAGCTTCCTAAAGAGCAGGATAAGAGCATCTTTATTTCATGAGCAGTGTGAGCCATAAGGGAAGAGCATCACAGCAAGCAGACGAGTACTGCCAGTCTGTGTGAATGAACAAGGAACTCTTTATTTCAGTGCCTGGTTCAGGCAACACTTCCCCAAAGGACATGGAGTCTTTGCTGCCTCTGATGAGCATGGTTATCTACTCCATTGACAAAGCAAAGAAGTTCAGGCTGAACAGAGAAGTAAGTAGTGCCTGGTTTTCTGTCATCTGACATTGTGTGAAATTGGAACCATTACCCCTGGCTCCTTATGGATCTACTGGATCCTTCTGTTTCTGTACGACTGGTAGAGATCCTGCATCCTGCTTGTGGGAAAATCAGTACAACCTGTGTTTGCTTTTCTCTGTGCCAAGGGTAAACAAAAAGCTGACAAGAACAGGGCTCGGGTGGAAGAGAACTTCCTCAAGCTGACTCACGTGCAGAGACAGGAGGCTGCGCAGTCCCGCCGTGAGGAGAAGAAACGGGCGGAGAAGGAGCGAATCATGAACGAGGAGGATCCCGAGAAACAGCGTCGGCTGGAGGTGAGGGCACCTTCTCCTTCGTACAGGCTGCTGGCAGATCTGTCACAGACATATTTTCTGAAAAATCCTTTCCTTAAGATTTTTTCTCCTGAGAAGCTGAGAGGCCTCAGGAACAAAATGTAAACAATGATTATCTGCTGCTGTGGAATGCAACAGGTGCATCTGTGATTGGTCTCATGTGGTTGTTTCTAATTAATGGCCAATCACAGTCAGCTGGCTCGGACTCTCTGTCCGAGACACAAACCTTTGTTATTCATTCTTTCTTTTTCTATTCTTAGCTAGCGTTCTGATGAAATCCTTTTTTCTATTCTTTTAGTAAAGTTTTAATATAATATATATCATAAAATAATAAATCAAGCCTTCTGAAACATGGAGTCAGATCCTCGTCTCTTCCCTCATTCTAAGACCCCTGTGAACACGGTCACAGCAGATCCCTCCTGGGAGATCTCCAGGGCTGCCTGGAAGGATAGTAGCAGTGGCAACTTTGATTTCTATTTGCTGCTCCTTTCTCAAACACACAAAGGCTCCTGGTGAGCTGTGAACCCGGTGCTGCAGGGCTTTGTTGTTTGGTTCTGAAAGGATCTGCTTGGTCCTTGAAGAGATCACCTGTGTTGATTCAGATCCCTGTCCTTGCCTACAGGAAGCTGCTCTGCGGCGTGAGCAGAAGAAGCTTGAGAAGAAGCAGATGAAGATGAAGCAAATCAAAGTGAAAGCCATGTGACTGTGCTGTGAGAAGTGTCTGGTGCCACCTGTGGAACTGTAATTCACAGGGTACAAAGACCATCATAACTCCATAATCCTCTGATTCCTTGAACACTAGTAACCATTAAGAGAAAAGTTCTTGCATTGGTGTTACTTATTTAAGTATTACAGCAAAATGTGTGGAGAGCTTTGTCTCGGCAGTTCTGTTCCAGGTGGTACAAAGTTTTGCTACTTGTCTGTTAAAAAAAAATTGCAATATTCTTGAATGCTTTTTGTCATTTGTTCTTTAAAAACAGAAGATTGTAAACCTGTCCATGTGTGCTGGTAACATATTCATGCCTTGGTTTTAAACTTTGGTTTTAGTTATTGTGAGGGAAAGGGGGAAAGGGGAAAAACTTAGGGGGAGGCAGACTGCACAATAAGCATTTACTGTGTGCATTTATATTTGCATCAAGGCACAACACTTAGAGCCTTCCATACACAGTATGGATTCTTCAGGGATTTAAGCCCAGTAGAATAGAAGTTCTAATAGAAGTAGAAGATTTTTTTATCTTCATTTTTGTTTTTACAAACAAAGGCCTGAAGCAGTATTAGGTCAGCTGTGGGCATGATTGGCTTATATGTAAAACATAGAGTTGGTTAGAACCAAGGGAATGGAATACATGGACAGTTTCTTGTTTGGACGCTGCAAACTTAACAGAGTGTGGAATCTGTGATGTCAGCACAGTGTTCCTTCAGGAGTGAGTGCATGGTGAGTTAGCAGTTCAGCCAGCTTTCCTTCAGTATTTTTATCAGTTCAAGTTTGCCTCAACCCCTTCTCTCCTGATCTCAGCAGCTGCTGCCCAGCTCACTTCAGCCAGGAGCCAGATCTAGTGGAGTACCTGCAATTCCTCATCTCCCCAAGCCAGTGAAAACGTTTCAGAGGATATTCCTCCTCTTCATCTGGTCAGTGATCTCTTCAGGGTTTTGAATCTAAATGGGAAGAATGAAGTGAATGCCCTGTGCAAGCACTTCGCTGGGAGAGCTCTGCATTTTATAAATGCTTCCTGTCCAGAAGGCATTTTATTGTTGCTTGTAACAGACTTTTAACAGTTTTGTGGGGAAACAATGTCCTGCATTTTCTTGTTCGATACTTCATGGAAACTTGGTTCTAAGGCAATAAGAATTAGCTGCTGTTGAAACAGCAATTGCTTAAACTCCTTGTTCCAGCATGGGATACTCCACCCTGATTGAAATGCAAATGTCTGTAACCTGATACATGCAAATACATTAATTTTATAATGGTTGGTAAAATTATTTAAAACCAAAACTAATGTAGATTATGTGAAATTTTAGCACTATTTAGCTTTAAAGATTAATATGTTATTGTTTCACAGAGTTCTTTGAAAGGAAAATACTAGTTTGTGCTCTTTTGAGTAAGCGGACAGCTTTCCTGAAGTCCCATCCAGTTGTGGGCCATGGCAGCTAATTTTGTAATACAAACATTCAAATGAACAATCTAATGAAGAGTAAAATATAATTGAAACACTCCTGCTTTACTTGGCTTGTCTCAGTGTTCCTTTCATTCAGTAGACTCTGAAAGGCTCCTTTGTGCTGGTGAGTTTTGGTGTGGGTTGTTAGCAGCAGGAGGAGCTGGTTCCTGCTGGGGAGGGCTGCAGGAGCTGCCTTCCCCCTTGGGCAGGCTGGGCTGGGCCCACATGGAGGATTTGCCCCGGGGTTTGTATCAAAACTGGGCACAGCAGGGTCTCTGCTGGGGCACAGCCTTGGCCACTCTCTGAGGGACCCACAGAGTCACAGGACTGATTAGTTTGGAGACGTCCCAGATGGTCCAAGCTGTGCCTGATCCCCACCTGTCACCCAGCCCCAGAGCACTGAGTGCCACATCCAGTTGTTCCTTGGACACATCCAGGGATGGGTACTCCACCAGCTCCCTGGGCAGCTCATTCCAATGTTTCAGAACTCATTCTGTGAAGAAATTCCTCCTGATGTCCACCCTGAGCCTGCCCTGGCCCAGCCTGAGGCCATTCCCTTTCCTCCTGTCTGTCCCGGTTCCTGGGAGCAGAGCCCGACCCCCCCAGCTGTACCCACAAGGTCCCCCTGAGCCTTTGCTCCAGGCTGAGCCCCTTTCCAGCTCCCTCAGCTCCTCCTCGGGCTCCAGCCCCTTCCCAGCTCTGTTCCCTGCCCTGGACACTCTCCAGCCCCTCGATATCCTTTTAAAGTGAGGGGACCAGAACTGGACCCAGCACGTGAGGTGTGGCCCCACCAATTCCTGACACAGGGGCACAATCCCTGGTGACCACTCTTTTGACAAGCCAGGTACCATAGGCCTTGCGGCCCACCTGGGCTCACGTTCAGCTGCCTGTCAGCCATCACCCCCTCCAGTTCTTTCCCAGTGGCTCTCCCTCCTTCCCGCAGTGCTGCGCGCCTGGATGCGGCCAAGGTTCAGCACCCGCTGAGGGACCCAACATGGCGCCGGCTCCTTCC
>NW_005054584.1:263232-279116 GCF_000277835.1 Geospiza fortis
CCCTCCGGGGCTGCCGGGCCGCGGTGGGCGAGGACCTCGGGGCCTCGGTGCTCGCCGGGGGTGACGCGCCGCTGTGCCCGCAGGTGTGCCGCCCTTTCTGCTGCGCGTGTCCCACAGCGGCGGATCCATGTCTTTCCTTGTAAGTAAACCCGAGCGCATTAGGGTGAGTGTTGAAGACCTTCCAGCTTCCCTCGTGTCTCGGTAGAACGAGTATTGCGCTTGTGCAGAGCGGCCGGGCCTGGAGAGCACCATAAGGGCACAGGAAAGCTGATTTTAGGGTTGATGGCAGCACATGGGTCGGTGTGCAACCAGCGCTGGTTAAAAACCCTGCACTAAAGCCTTTATTGCTGGCACATACACTTGTATCTCCTTGGGGTGCGCTGCAGAGGGGCTCTAATGGGCTTTGCAGTGAATAAAAAGGGCTATAAAGTTGCTCATTTTCAGTCGTTCTTTAAGAATTAGCCTTGTCACCTGTGACACAGTGTATGGGATTTTTTCCCTTCACTTTGCTTGCAAAGCTAAACACAACAGCTTTGTTTGATTCTGCTTTTCAGCAGCAAATGAGGGAATTTCCAGCAGCAGAATCACTTCTGATGCATTCAAATGGTATTCTTGCATACAAGTTTTGAGTCATCATCACCTAAAGACTCATTGGTGCTTTCTAGGACTGGCTTCTCGTGCACTGAACAGCTTCAGCTGTTTATTAAACTATTTTGCTAAGTAGCAAATTCTGCTATGAGAGTGTTTGTGATTGATGATATAACCAAAATATTTGAATTCTCAGAGATACCACTTCTTTGTAAATAGTAAAAGCATTTTTAAACCTTTTACACCTAAAAAGCCAACTTTTATTTGGCTATATGAGGGCGTTGTTGCATACTGATTATTTTTGCTGTATGTGCATGTATAAAAACTTGTTTGAATGAATGAAATTATATTAACTTTATTGCAAGTGCATGTTGATTGGGAATAACAGCAGCACCTGTGTGGTTGCTGGGTGCATGTCATTGGCCCAAAAAAGGAATATCTTGTCCAAAATAAGGATGTCACTGGTGGTGCAGCAAATCAATTTCAGACCACAGCAGAATCATTGAAATTTGGGGTTTTTTTCTTGTGGGGAAGGGGTAAAGAAACTTTTCTCTAGATGGAATAACTGATTATGTGGAGGATTTTTATTTCTTTCAGCGGTGGGTGTCTGAGAAGTTCATTGTTGAGGGATTAAGAGAGTTCGAGCTGTTTGGAGGTAAGTTTTCCTCTTGTTAAATGATATTGCTGGAAATGTTTTATTTTAGCTGTAAAGCTTGGTAATTTGGTAGCAAAGATGGTATTTTATCACTAAAAGAGATTATTAAATCTCTGTGTAAATCCACGTATTCAAGCTGTCTGAGCCCAGAAATTTAAGGTGGAAGTGTCCAAGATGCAGCAAGTTATTTGGAAATCATTTCCATGTTGATAACAGTTCTAAGATAGTTCTGTATTGCTTAGCATAACCAGATTTTTTTTTTTTTTTTGGAATTTGGGGTTTGGGAAGGTTAATTATAATTTTTTGAGTAAAAATGGATTTTGAAACTGCTGATGGCTCCCCAGGAGCAGGAGCTGACAGGTTTGTGCTCTGCTTCTGCATAACAAACAAAGTTGCCCACTGGGATGCAGAATTCCTGATCAGTGACACAGAAAACAAACAGAGCATAGGAAATGTGTCTAGATTTTGAGCTTCCAGGTGGAGTAAAGGAATTTTTATTACTTTAAATAATATTAGGTAGTTTCTTCTGTATGTAAGAGTCATCTTTGAATGTGTTTACAATCATAGAATTGTTCAGGTTGGAAGGGACCTTTAAAGATCACCAGGTCCTACCCCCACCCCCTGCAATAAGGGACATGACAGAAAGTTAATACTTAGAGTTATAATAAAAAAAAATTGTCACATTTATGTCAAAAATACAAACAGTAGCACTCTGTGAATCTCTTTGATCCTGTACACGTGCTGCAGTATGACTAGTGCTGCAATTGTGTGTGCAAATTAAATGTCTTTCTATAAAACAAAAAAAATCATGTATATTTGATACCCAAAAGGGTCATCCAGGGTTATTTACTTAGTTTTCCAGCTATATTTGAATGGGTGTCTGTTGAACACAACATGGTGAACAATTAATTTCTTTACTCCAGAGCAGCCTCCGGGTGACTCTCGGAGAAAAGTAAGTGACTTGTGCAGGCTGTGGTGCTGTGGTTCATTGCATGGAGATTATTCCTTGTGGAAGTTTGATTTTTCTTTTTATCTTAGTTATATATCTCATCTCTGTATTTAGTTCTACAAGTGTGGAAACAGGTTTCACCCTGGAGTGGAGATTTTGGTGTGTGGTTTTCAAACTATATGTGATAACTCAAAAATTTAAACTTAATCTCTTGGATTTCTATTTGTTTGTCATTCTCCTCCCCCCAGCAACTCACGGGTCTCTTTTTGAGGTGATTTAGTTCTGATCCTTCAGAGAAGGAAGGGTTTAATTTTATGGAACTTTTGAAAAGTGTGTTCTGCAGGCCCTGACTGCTCACTTGTGGTTCATAATATGCAATTATCCCAGGAGAGCAGGATTGGGCCAAACTGTGCAGGATTGGACCCATGGAGAGCAGGATTGGGCCCATGGAGAGCAGGATTGGTCCCTTTAGGTCAGGATTGGACCCCAGGGGGAGCAGGATTGGGCCTAAACTGGGCAGGATTGGTCCCTTTAGGTCAGGATTGGGCCCAAACTGGGCAGGATTGGTCCCAAGGATATCCAAGGGCACTTTTGAAGCATTTTTGGGGCACTTTTGGGGCATTTTTTGAGCACTTTGGGAGCACTTTTGAAGCATTTTTAGGGCATTTTTGGAGCACTTTTGCAGAATTTTAGGGCATTTTGGGGGCACTTTTGGGGCATTTTTTGAGCACTTTGGGAGCACTTTTGAAGCATTTTTAGGGCATTTTTGGAGCACTTTTTGGGGCACTTTTAGGGCATTTTGGGGGTACTTTGGGGGCATTTTTTGAGCACTTTGGGGCATTTTTGAAGCATTTTTACGGCACTTTTACGGCATTTTTTGAGCACTTTGGGGGCACTTTTGGGGCATTTTTAGGGAATTTTTGGAGCACTTTTGGGGGCACTTTTGGGGCATTTTGGGGCATCTTTGGATCACTTTTGGGGCATTTTGGGGGCACTTTTGGGGCACTTTGGGGGCATTTTTGGGGCATCCTCGGATCCCCTGTAGGCCCTGGAGCCTCTGGAACCCCCCAGAATCCCTGGAATCCCTGGAGGGCAGGATTTATCCTGGGAGGGCAGGATTTATCCTGAGAGAGCAGGAATAGGAAATGTATATGGAATGTTTTATATAAAATTGAGTAAATTCACACTTTTTTTAAAATTACTGAGTGTTAGACATGCTTGGCTGGAAGCAAATTGAGATTAGCATCTGTTTTGGTTATTTCCAAGGGTTTTCTTGGGATTTACACACATGCTGATTCTCATTTTAATCTTTTTTACATCTAAATAAAAGCCTTTTTTTTCCACCAGAGCTGTAGAGAAAGGCACATAATTTGGGGAGGGGGGTGGGAGGAAAATTTTTGTTGCTTATGCTGAAGTGAGGGAGGGAGTGAGGAGATGGAGGGGAAGACAGCAGAACAAAACTGATATTCCCTCTTCCTAACTCAGATGAATGTCATTTGGCAAATGCAGATCCTTGCAAGCATCACATAAGTGATTGTGTTATGGCATTTATACCAGTAGTTGCCTTTCAAAGATTAATTTCCTTTAAATCTACCTCAAATTAAACTGGACTCCCAAGCCAAAAGCCAGCTCGAAATGAATGTCATGCCATAAAACTGGTCACATGGGACTTCATTTTGCAGCTGCTTTTGACCATACACCAAAAATTGTCCTGTGTGAAACCACTGAGGAGCTTTTTTGCAGTACCTCATAAATGACATTTCAGTTTAACTTTGTTTTTTTAAACTGTTGTATGATGTTGATAAATCTCTGGTTGAGCTCCTTTTGCATTAACTCTGTTATTGGTCACTGCTAACATGATGAGAGGTGAGTGAAGACCTCAAACTGGAAGACTTTTCAATAGGGAATTCACAGTATTTTTTTTTCATTACTGCACAGCCTACACCATTAATAAGATTAAATTTATTTAATTCTTTGCATCTGTTTTGTTGGCTTATGCTCTCCCTGGAGTGGACTTTAATAAAGCAAACCACATACATGTTGCTCAGTGTCTCACCAGCTGTCACTGCTCCATGAGTGCTTCCCAGCCCCCTGCTTCCATCTCCTTGGTGGTGCCTTTGTGCTTCAGAGGTTTCTATCTGCCTGTGTGTCTCTCCTGGCAATTTTGCTGTTGCCAGGACTGTGTGAAATTGCTGAAAGAAGTAATGAATGATAAAGCTGAGATCAGAATGGACAGGCCTCTTCAGCAGAAGTTTGAAATCCTGAGTAGGAAGTTGCTGCCTGTTCTGAGCCAAGGAACAGCACTGTAGTGTTCATTAAAGGAAAGGATCTGGGAATGCTGCTGCCAGGGGCTTTAGCTGTGCTGAGATGGGACTGAGTTGTTTGTGCTGAAATTATACCAGAGCACCACAGATCTTAATTTTTGCCTTTTCCCTTAGTGGAAAATGCACCTATTTTAAAGGTAAGGCAGCGTGCTCTTCCCAGCCAGTTGAAAAGGTGGAACTTGGGAGGTGTGGCTCTAATTTACTGCCAAAGTACACTTAGAACCCAGAGGTAATTCACAGCAAACCCCTGCCTGTGCTCTTTGCACTGCATTTACCCCGGGCTAAGGGTGGAACAGCAAGTTCCCTGTTTTTCAGCTGTCACTGTGTTGTTTCCATCTTTCAGTGATGGAAATAAAGAACAGAGTCTGCTGTCATGGTAGGAAAAGGCACAAACTTTTTCTGCTTCATGTATCATGGGAAAGGTCTGATAAAGGGCATTTGCAGTTGATGAAGAATGAGGTGGAAAAATTGAGCTGGTGTTCCAAATGCCAGGAGGAGTTAATGTGCTGGAAATTGGAGATAACTAAAGACAATTTTAGATACCACATAAATTTTAATCCCCCTTAGATCGCTCTCCTTGTGACTTCGGACATTTGAAGGAGTTGGAAGGTATAAAAGAACTTGCAAGAACATTGAAGTTTATCATCTGCAAAATTCTGCAGGGGAAGATTTCAGTGCATGTAAATGAAGCAGAAAGCTTTATGTCAGATGAAGCAAGGGAAGGCTGACAGGCTTGGGAATGCTGCTTCCCTGTGTGGTCTGGGGGTGCTTTTTTCCCCTTTTTTTTTTTTTATTCAGAAGCACTTATGCTTTGCAGTTTTTGCTTTCATTTGGAGCTTCTCTTTTCATGTATGTCTGATTTTCTTCATCATTTGTACCATTCAGCTAAGCAGCTTCAGCTGTGCTGGGTTTATCCCAGGTGAGCAGCTGAAAACCTGCAGCATCCACCAGGAGCACCAACTGTTATGGTGCATAGAAGGGCTAAGAACAGCTTCCCCTTGGCTCTGGCTCAGGCAACAGGGTGGTGGCACACAAGTTTGTAATTAGAAGAGAAAGGCAGTTACTGTAAAGCAGAGTTTAGGCTGTCCTGGGGAATAATAATTGGCTTTATCAAAATATTCCTGAATAAATTCTCACTTACGGTGATTAAAAACCTACTTGTTACATGTTTTGTAACGCAGATGTCTGGATCTTCTGAAATGAGGCATCTCCTGAGTTTCAGTTGATAAATGACTATTTAAGATTACTTTGACAGCAACTAAATCCTCTTCTGTATTCCTGTTATTTTGAAGTGTGTGATAATGTGGAGCAGATGATTTTTCCAGCAGATGATCTGTATTTCCTTTGACCTGACTTCATTTTTTTTTCCTCAGACAAATGAGGCGAGCTCCGAGTCGATAGCTTCTTCCCCTAAAAGGGACACCATGAGCAACTTCCTGCCAGACAGCAGCTGCTATGAATTGCTCACTATCATAGGTAATTCTTGAGGGCTGGGGGATCAGAGTCTGCTTTGTAAAGAAAATAATTTCTGCAGGTTTCTTTTTCTTGATTGATTGCTTATTTTTGATATTGCATATCTGCATCTTTGGTTTTAAAATCATTTGAATAAAAAGTGAGATGCCAGTCCTAAATGTTTTCACCTGAGAGGGACATGTAGTGGGTCAGTGATGCTGGGGGTGCAGTACAGTCAGCAGAAGCAGCCTGAAACCTGTCCTTGGTGCTCCTAGTCACTGTTCTTGCCTCAGTCCTGAATTGGAAGGACAGGATAATTCTACTAGTTAGGAGGATTCCTCTCACTGGGATCCATGCCAAAGAAGGTGGTATCTGATGGAACAATTACTGGTTTTTACAAGGTCAAAAGTAGTTTCAGTGAGTGAGGGTAAAGATTATTGAAGGGTCAGGGGCCGGAGGAGTTCTTCAGTGCTTCTAAAAGCATTACTGAAGCTTTCATGCTTTCTCTTTCAGGCAGAGGCTTTGAAGACTTGATGGTTGTGAACCTGGCCAGGTATAAACCCACAGGAGAGTATGTCACAGTCAGAAGAGTCAACTTGGAAGCCTGCACAAATGAAATGGTCACATTCTTGCAGGTAATACCACTCATCATGCAAGCTTAGAAGAGGACAGACAGCGAGAGCAGTGCCTATCAATATGCAGTCATGTTTGTGCATTTACTAAATTTAATCAAAATACCTTTTATTTTAGGGGGAACTTCATGTTTCCAAACTCTTCAACCACCCTAACATCGTGCCATACAAAGCAACTTTCATAGCTGACAATGAGCTGTGGGTAGTGACTTCTTTCATGGCCTATGGTGAGTGGAGAGGGGGTACTTTTTTCTGACCCTCATGTTCTGTGAAATGAAATTGAAGAGCTGAAGTGTCCTTGGGGCTTTTTTTTCTGACAGGTGGTGTTTTGTTTCTTTCTAGGTTCTGCAAAAGATTTAATCTGTACCCATTTTACGGATGGGATGACTGAACTGGCCATTGCTTACATTCTCCAAGGTGTCTTGAAAGCACTTGACTACATCCATCATATGGGCTATGTGCATAGGTACTGAAAAATACATTGGTCATTTTCCTTCTGGGGGGAGTTCTTGGAGATAAAACTCAGAGTAGAGCAGAGGATGAATCAGACACAGAACAACATTAAGTTTGTATTACTTTGCTGTTAGAGCAAATCAGTTTGATACTCATTGGAAGTGACAACACTGATCTTACTAAGCTGCACAAAAGTGTTGTTGTGGAGCAAACTTATCCCAAAGACCACTGTGTATCTAAAATCACAATCCATAACATTTAGTCCTGCATTTCTCCTCACCACAGAAACGTTGTGAACTTTCAAAGGTGATTAAGAGAATCCTGTTAATTGATTTTGCCCAGCATCCAAAAATGGTTGTTAGGAGTCTCAGCCTCCTGGTAGGAAGCTGACCAGGTATTGTCCTGTGCACTGAGGTGTTTAGTAAAGGCCAAGGACCCTGACTGTTTTGTTCCTTTTCCCCCAGGAGTGTTAAAGCCAGCCACATCCTGATCTCTGTGGATGGGAAGGTGTACCTCTCTGGGCTGCGGAGTAACCTGAGCATGATCAACCATGGGCAGCGACTCAAAGTTGTTCATGACTTCCCCAAATACAGCATCAAAGTGCTGCCTTGGCTCAGTCCTGAGGTTTTGCAGCAGGTGCGTTTAATGATGTCTTGTATCTGTATAATTTTGTGAGCTCTTGGGGCAAGTTGAAGGGGTGTAGGGTGGGAGACATGAGAGAACCTGCAGAGTTGCTTTCTTCTGATGAGCTCTAGCCCTAGCAAGGGGAAGGGTACATGAATGCAAGGAAAAAGAAGAGAAGAGGCTAAAGGAAACAGATTTGGGGTGAATGGGCAAGTGGGTAGAATTTGATCTAGTTGACTCAACAGTTTTAATTGTAGGCACCTCTACAGGTTGTCTCATTAACAAAGTGTTACATCAGATGCAAGTTGTGCAGGGCAGATGCCATCCCTACAGGCTGGCTGATTTCAGTTACATTAATGTTACCCCTAACTGTGTTTTAACAAACCAAAAAACCTTCACCACAATAAACCAGTGTATCTGTGGCTTGTGCTGTTCCTGTTCTAATCATCTGGGTTTGTTGACTTGGAGTCAAAATCATGGGTATTGCCCATTCAATCACATCTAAGTCCCTGAAGCTAATTTTTCTTTTCCTTTTCATGTAGAATCTGCAGGGTTACGATGCAAAATCTGACATTTACAGTGTGGGGATAACGGCCTGTGAGCTGGCAAATGGACATGTCCCATTTAAAGACATGCCTTCTACTCAGGTGAGATTTGCAAGCTCCTTTCTGGTCCTTCATCCTGGCACCTGGAGCTGCTTTCCTGCTCAGGGATGTGAGCACAGAAGGGTGTCCTGCCTGCGTGAATGGGACACCTTAACTGTGATGTTGCTTACGCCCCACCTGCTCTTTCAGATGCTGTTGGAAAAGCTGAATGGAACTGTTCCCTGCCTGCTGGACACCACCACCATTCCTGCAGACGAGCTGACCATGAAGACGTCGCGCTCCAGCGCCAACTACGGCGTGGGGGAGAGCACGGCCGTGAGCAACG
This sequence comes from Geospiza fortis, assembly GCF_000277835.1. Taxonomy (NCBI): domain Eukaryota; kingdom Metazoa; phylum Chordata; class Aves; order Passeriformes; family Thraupidae; genus Geospiza; species Geospiza fortis. Next base: position 271,840 of record NW_005054584.1, read on the forward strand.
CGCGCGCGGCCAACGGCGAGCCCGCCCTGCACCCCTACCTCCGCACCTTCTCCACCTACTTCCACAACTTCGTGGAGCAGTGCCTCCAGAGGAACCCTGATTTCAGGTAAAGCCAGCTGAAAGCTGCTCTCCCTTCCTGTGCTGTTCTAGGGCTGGGTAAACTGTGGGAGTTAGCAGATATTGTTTACAGTTTTCTTTCCAAAAGTGTAGTGGAGTGAGGATGTGCCCTGTCTGTTGAGGAGAGCAGTCCAAGTGTGTAGAATGAGCAGTGGTAACACTTTGAGTACTTCCTATATGAGAGTCTGAGGGATTCCTTTGCAGCCTTCCTTGGAGGATGAGTGGTGCTGCACATCAGGAAAATAAACCACTTGTGTTTCTGGCCCCTGTGGCACCGTGTTTACCCAGTTCCCATCACTGCAAATGGCTGCTCTTCAGCCAGCAGAGAGCAATGATGGGAAGTGATCAAAGCTGCATTTTTCTTTGTAGTGAGGGCAATCTGTAGCCATGACAGACTTTACAGGGGTGCCCCACTGCTCAGGTGGTCCTTGGCTACATGTAGGGGGTGCAAGTAATGTAACTTAAAGGTTAGAAGAAGGAGGTTGAACTCCTTGCATAAAACATTAGGTGATTGTAAATGCTTAATAAGCAGTGCTACTGCTGAAAATAGGGAGAAACCCAACAGCTGAGAAATGGGAGAGGCAGGAAGGACCCTGGTCTTTTCTTATTCCCACTACCTGACTTCAAGCACTGACTTATGTTCTTGTCTTCTTCCCTCATTCTTCCCCCTTCCACAGGCCAAGCGCAGGCACTCTGCTCAGTCACCCCTTTTTTAAGCAGGTAAGGAACTAATTTAGATACAGGTAAATGCTTTGCTTTGTCTTGCTGTGAGGGTGGGGATGTTGAGTTGCAGGATTTTCTGTGATTGGGAAGATTAAGTCAGTTTTTTGACTATTTGTAGTGCAGTGTGGTGATTGTCACATCTAGGGAGGTGCTTAGGCTGTTCTTGAAGCATCTCTTATCTAAGAGAGGTTTTAAATCTGCCTGTTTTGGGAGCCACAACAGCTCTTCCCCTGCAAGCTGCTGAGTTCTGGGGTGAGGCAGTTCTAACCTGCTCCTTAAGGAGTCCAAAGGGTGCCCTGTGCATTTCCTGTTGTTTCTGCCTGCAGAGCTGGGTGTGCAGCAGCACCTGAGCATTCCTGTGTCTCATTCTGTCCTTCCTGTGCAGATCAAGCGCCGTGCTTCCGAAGCGCTCCCTGAACTCCTGCGCCCTGTCACCCCCATCACCAATTTGGAAGGGACACTGCCCCAGGATCCCAGTGGCATTTTTGGGTTGGTATCAAATCTGGAGCAGCTGGATGTGGATGACTGGGAATTCTAGAAAAATAGGGACTACACTGAGGAGGAGCTTTCTGGACATTGTAATTTATTGGTCCTGTTCATAAAGCTGATGAATGTTACACACAGAAGAGTTTACAGGTCCTTGGGAAGGAACTTCAACTGCCTGTTTACTTAAGAAGTAGCCTGGATACAAATGGACAGACCTGAGCTGGAAAAGGATCAACCCAAGGAGCTGTGGAATATTCCAGAAGGTGCAGTGCCCAGAGCCCCCATTCTTCCAGCTGAGCTCTGGTAGAGCACTCGAGGGTGTTGAGTGAGTCTGTGTAGTTATGGTCTCTATTTATGTGTTTCTAAAAATCACTGGCTTCCTCACAGTTGAGGCTGCATGTCCCTGCCCTCTTTGGTTCTTTCTCTTTTAAGGGTGCCTTAGAGTTGAGGGGAGGTGGGCAGCTTTTAGTTTTGGGCATTCTCTTAGAACTAGTCAAGTTCCTGTAACAGTGTTGTCACAGGGCAAGTTTTAAGGGGGGGAAAAGGGATTATATTCTTAGTTACTGCTTTGTGATGGAAAACAGGAGATCAAAGACAAGCTGATGCCATTCCAGGCACTCCTGCTGCACTGAGCATTCCTCTGCAGCACTGGACTCTTCCAGTCTGGAGAGGGCTTTTGATGCTGAGCACTCTGAACTCCAGGTCAGACAGGGCCTTCCAGCCTCCCCTTCCAGCTTCCTGGGTCACCAGAGCAGTGTGGATGCCTGGGCAATGTACCAGCTTTTTTATCCCCTTCCAGCTGAACTTCATGTTAGCTGGGCTGGTTTCACAGCACGAAACACTCTTACCTGCCTGTTCTCAGTGGCTTACCCTGGCACAGAGGAAAAGTGAATTGATTTTCATGCTGATCCTCTTGCTCACAACTCCTGTACAGAATTGAACGTTAACCTTTCCATTACCATTGCTGTTCTGCCTTCCCTCACTGACAGGTAAAAGCTGCTCACGTGGCTCCCTGTGATTCATGGCTGTGTGACTGCCCTGCTGCTGTGGCAGCTCTCCCCCACTCCGTGGTGTTTGGTTTATTTGGAGGTGTGTATTTAAGGCTTTTAGTTTGACCTTTTTTCCAAGGACCATGGTGCTGAAGGTCATCTGCTCTTTACTGAAGCACTGAGAATCCTTGTATAGGTGCAGTTGATGGGAGTAGTGGTGCTGGCAACAGGTCCTTCTTGTGTTTATAAATTGTACTTGAACCCAGATAAAGTTTGTTACTCTAGTTTTTTTTCCAAAACAAATAAAATATTTCTGAAGTTGTTTTTTAAGTCTGCTGTTTGTGCAGGATGATGGAGTGAATCACAGAGGGTGACAGGCTGGCTGTGCATGCTCACTTTTGCCTTAGTTTCATACAGCTCACCAGTTTATGCCAGCTGCCTTCATGCTTCAGAAACATACTTCAATTAAAGCAACAAGCTGCACACACCTGCACTTGCTCTTTTCTGAAAGTTTTAGTAAAATTCTCCCAGTTGCAGGACTGTTTGTTAAGGCCAGGCCCAGTTCTTCTTCCTCCCCATGATCAGGTTTGGCTCCTGATTTAATCTTACTGTTAGTAAGAAGATATTGATTTCCTGGCTTGTTAGGAAGTCTTACAAACAGGGCTTTATTAAGTTATGTACAAAATATGTTCTGCTACTGTGGATCCCCTTCTTGGTCTGACTGTTGCTCCTCTTCTTCCTCCCCTTTGTGTTTTTCCAGTTTTGCCATGAGCTCTGAAAAACAGAACAGGCAGGATGAGGCTACAGGTGCAGGGGCTGCCCCAGAGCCAGGAGCTCAGGTGCTGTGAACACCCAGGACCAGGGCAGCTCCCAAAAATCCCTTGCCTGCAGAGGCTCAGCTTGGAGCCACCCCTGTTGGCTGAGTCCAGGCTGGAGCTGTTACAGACATTCCCTCAGTGCATCACTAACCACACAAGCTGCTGCCTCTGCTCTCCAGTTGCTCCCCAGGTTCCCCACCTGGGCAAGCACAGATGCTCATGTTGCATCTGTGATTCAATATTTCCTGACACTAACTGAGCTCTGCTGGCAGCCAAGAGCTCTGAACTGCAGCTCAGGGCCAGGCCCAGCACCAGGAAGGAGCTGGTGCCTTTGCTGCTCAGGTGCTCCCCCAAAGCCCCCCTCTCCCCAGGTGCCCAATACCTTTTGCAGGGTTGAAGACGCCGTTGGTTTGCTTGTCACAGACGTAGCAGCGCTGGGATTTGCGGTAGTGCTGCAGGGCACAGCTCTCACAGAAGTAGTGCCGACACCTGTAGGGAGACACAGAGGTCACTGCAAGTCCCCAGGCACAGCCACTGTGTCCTAGAGTCAGAAACGACTGACTGCTGGTCACAGGAACATCAAAGCTGAGAATGATCTCCAGCACTGAGTCCAGCCTTTGCCCAAACACCACCTTGTCACCCAAACCAGAGCACGGAGTGCCATGTCCCATTGTTCCTTGTTCCCCAGGGATGGGGGCTCTAGCAGCTCCCTGGGCAGCCCCTTCCCCTGCCTGACAACTCTCCATGGTCCCCAAGGGAGGCAAAAGTGAGCTGCAGGCATCCCTGTCCCATGGAAGGTGTTTCAGCATTGCTTCACTGATGTGCAGCAACAGCACAGAGCCACCAGTGACACAGGACAGCGTTCAGAGTGAGGAAGGGCTGTTCTCAGCATCCTCATCCTCACCAAGCTCCTGACATCCCCATGCTCACATTTTTCTGCTCAGGCAGTGCAGCTGCCATTCACTGTCCAGGAGGAATAATGGCATGAAAACAAAAACTCAGGGTTAAGGGGGAAAGATGAGGCAATGAGGCAGCATTTGTGGAAATCTAAAAAGTGCTTGAGTAAGAGCTTGAGATCCCTTCCAAGGGGATGCTCCAGATGCAGCTGTGAGACTCCCTGGCTCTCACAGGATTCCCCCACCCACCAGAAAACCAGGGCAGACAACAAGCAGGTTCTACCCACAGCCTGTGGGCTGGGTTTGTCTTTGCCTCAGTAGTGAATGAATGACTCCTGAGCTGCATTGACAGCACACGTGGCTGCTCGTGCCAAACAACCACTTACTTGGTGACCACAGGGTTCTTGAAGGAACCTCTGCAGATGAAGCATTTGAAAGGCATGTCCTCCTCATCACTGCTCACCTCGTAGTTTTCGTCATCTGCAGAAGAGAAAGTGAACCAGAGTGGAGAAGAAGCCAGCCCAGCCCATGTGTGGGGCACAAAATAATAAATAAGGGGAGAGCACGGCAGGTGGGATTCCATCTCTGCTGGAAACAATGGAGCTCTGGCATCTGGGTGTTGCTGATGTCAGTAACACGTGTGGGACTCTGCTATAATTAGGGCTAATGAGCCAGCAGGCCTGTTGCTCATCTCAGGAGAAAATTCTTTTCTACTTCACCCACTCACTGCTATAAAGAGAAACATCCTCCAGCCCCCTACTGTTTTTTAGACTATCTTCCAAACCAGCTGCCACCAAGTTCTGGCTCCAACTGAGCAGAGAACAGCCCCCATTTGCACAGCAGCACTCATGAGCTCTGGGCCACAGCTCTGGACACTGAGTGACAAATGACATCCCACCTCCTGGGCATCAGGGGGACACAGTCCCATCTCCCAGCTCCACACAGCTCGCTGCTGGGACCCACACAGCAGTGCTCTCCTTCCCAGAGAGCCAGGGGCTGTCTGAAAGCAGCAGCTCTGCTCAGCACTGTCAGTGGTTGCTGCCCCCAGCTGATCCTGCAGCAGGAGTCCCCTGAGGGCACAGGGGCCGTACCGTTGACGCCGTAGCGGCCCTCGTCCAGCTCCCGTTCGATCTGCCAGCCGTGCTTGTAGTCCGAGCGGTCGTGCAGGAACTTGCAGCTGTCTGAGCAGCACAAACAAAGAGGAAATAAGAGAAAGGCTGCAAGGGCACAGTGTTTCCAGGACACCTAATTCCAGGGCAGCCTGAGCTTTGCCCAGCTGGAGAAATCTGATTGCTCCTTCTCCAGGGCAGCACTAAGCTCGTGGAGCAGGTACAGGATCCCTCAGTGCTGACAGGCTGTGAGTATCATCCTCTCTGTGCCACAGGGGCAGTTCCAGCAGTTACGCACATGGGAAGTGGGATAAGGAACAGGAAAACCCATCCCTCACATGGTGCACACAATACCTGTAAGAATGTGGGTCACTGGAACATCCCAGAGGTCCCCTCCAGGATCCTATAACCACTAATTAGAGGCCCTGGGCTTTCAGAAGGGATGGCACAAATGACAACCTTACATAAACTGCTCTGCACAGAAGGGTCTGTGGCTCAGCACCCCGAACGCGGGGTCACAGCTGGACTGGATGCCTTGGCACGCCTGGTGCTCAGCTGCAGCACGGGGCACCCAAAGCCACAGAACCCGGTCTCTTTGTAGTCCTTGCAGATGTCAGGCTGGTAGTCCCAGCGCACCGTGGCCCGCAGGTGCTCTGGAGCACGGATGGGGCCTTTCCTGAAGGGGGAAAAGAGGCTCAGCCCCCTGCAAAGTGGCCCTGGAGCAGGGCCCTGGCCAGAACCACACACCACACTGCTCCGGCACAAACTGGCAGTGACAGCAGAGTTCCAGCCCCAAACGCTGCCTTTGGGATGGTGCCTGAGCTCCTCTGCGGTCACAGACCCCGAGGCTCATCCCAACCCACCTCACCATTCCTGAGGAGGCATTTCCCATCGATGTGTCCTTGGGCTTCACATACTTCTGGTAGTTGTTAATGCCACGGTAAATTTTATCATCTTCCTTTCCTCTCAGCTCCTAGGAGAGCAAGAAGAGATGATTAAGGATCAGGAGAGCTTCATGACATGAATTAACTGCCACCACTCTGACATCAGTCTTCCTTCCCACCTTGCCTTCCTTAACACCAAGATAATACCAATAAAGGCACAAAACTCCCCTGTTTGCAAAGGTTACACTCCTGAACTTCTAGGGAAGATGAGACTCTAACTCTTCTTGGCGTGCAGAAGGGGATGAGCAAAGCAGAGCAGGACTTCCTGAGGAGCAGGGCTGACTCACCTCCTGGATTTTCTGGCTGCGCTCAAAGATGGCCTGGGCATCCTTCTCCTTCTCTGTGTCCAGTTCATACACTGCTGTGGCTCCCATGTCTTCTGGGCCAACAGGTTTCTGAAAAGCAAGGAAAACTTGTGGCAAGAGTGGAGGGAACACCTGGACAAGACAGAGAGCTCCTGTCTACCTGGAGGGTTGTCACAGAGCAAGAACTGGACACATCTGCTTTATCCCTTGGCATTTGCTAGGGAGAATTCACCACAGGCTCCAGCCAAAGATGGTCTAACACTGAAAACACAAACCCAACAGCTGAGCAAACCTGATCCAACTGCTCCCTCTCCTGAAAAATTTCTGCAGTGTTGGGCAAGTCCAGTGGCATCCTGGAGTTTTAACTCCCACCTCTAAAAGGGAAATACCAACCTTTGATGGCCTCCTGCGGAGCGAAGGACTATCAGAGTAAACCCAGAACAAGGTGCTTGGCTATTAAGAGGAGATAAGGAGCTGCACTGATAAGAAAGAATGTCCAATCCCATGTTTAGAGTGGCAGATTCTGTCTGTGAGGAGTGGGATCCCCAGCCCCACGTGAGCTGACACCCCAGGCCTCCTGCTGCCTGTCCTTACCGCCGACCTGGTGGATTTGTAGGTGACCCCGATCTCCTTGGCAGGATCCTCATCCTCACTGCTGCTCGGCGCGTAGTCCGGCCTCTCCCTCGTGCAGCGCCTGGTCTGGGGGGGAGGAAAGGCTCCAGCGCTGTCCTGGCTGAACCTGGCAGGCCCCCGCAGGCAGCCCTGGGTGGAGCAGGTGCCCCCTCAGGGCTCCCTTACCTTCTGGATCATGGGGTTGGGGGTGTCCCGCCGCCGCTCCTTGCGCACCACGGTGCTGCCCTCCTCCCCGCTGCTCTCTGCGGGGGAAGCCG
>NW_005054584.1:279572-280630 GCF_000277835.1 Geospiza fortis
GGGCGGGCGGCGCCCCCTGCGGGCGCGGAGGACTCAGCGCCCCGGGCGGGGCCGGGGGTCCCGGGGCTGCTCCTCTGAACCCCGAGCCCCGCTCTGAACCCGGCTTTGAGTCCCGCCCTCTGCACAGCCCCCTTCTCTCTGCACAGCCCCTTCTCTCTGCACAGCCCCCTTCTCTCTCCACAGTGTGGCTGTCCCACCGCTGGCTCACATCTGGAGTGCAATTCCTCATTTATTTGCACTCGATGGCAGCGAGCCTGTTCAGCACAGATGCTCTTTGGGTAACGCAGAGTGACAGAGGTGGTAAATCACATCACTGCTGTCTCTTGTCCAGTAATCACTCCCGTGAGTTCCTCAGTCGTGTTTTTTGTACAGGGAATCACAGGCAAACTGCACACAGAACACCTGTGTCTGCAGCTGGGCTCAGGCTTTGGGCCACCTCCAGCCAGTGTTTGGCTGTTTCCAGTGGCACCACACTGTGTTCAGGAGCCAAACAAGAATATTTGTTCCAGCATCATCATTTTCAAAGATATTCCCATCACTCCGTTGTATATTTTCCTCCATTTATGGCCCATTGGAGGGCTTTGAGAGCTTAAGGTAAAGTCCTCAGAGCTACAGGTTATTGCTGCCTCTCTCCTGCTGCTGCCTGATAAGATCCTTCGTATGCAAGCAGTGAGTTGAGGTGTGGGAAACGTGGCTTTTGCAGACACTGGAGGGATGGATCCTTTGGGATGCTCCAGGATCCCTCACCGGGGTCAGGATGGATCCCTTGGGATGCTCCAGGATCCCTTAGCGGGGTCAGGATGGATCCTTTGGGATGCTGCAGGATCCCTTAGAGAGGTCAGGATGGATCCTTTGGGATGCTCCAGGATCCCTTAGCGGGGTGGGTGAGTGCCACGCGGAGAGAGCCCAAGCCCGTGTCCAAAGCCTGGGGCGAAGCCAATCTGCACACGCAGCTCATGGGAGAGAGGCTGGAGGAGCTAATTAGCGGGGGGGTAATTGCACCCTGTGCCAGAGAGCGGAAGGGTCGCCCCGGGGCCGGCGCTGTGGGATCGGGGAGG
>NW_005054584.1:281237-327012 GCF_000277835.1 Geospiza fortis
GGCCCCGGCGGGGGGGGCCGGTAGCCGGCGGGGCGAGCAGGCCCGTGCTGGCCGGATCCGCTCCGCGGGTGAGGATTTGCGGGTGTATTTGGGGGCTCACGTTCCCGTTCGAGCCGCAGTCCCCTCTTTGTTGTGTGCTGCAGTACATGCCGGAGGGCGGCTGGACAGATCCGTTTTATTAAGCTGATCAGAAAGAGCAGAGAGGGAAGAAAAACCTGTTAGATCCCGACTCCCTTATCCCCCTTGGTTAACGTCTGCCAGTTCCCGATGTGTGTCTCCTACCGCCTCATCCAGGCTGCGTTTAAACCTTTCCAGCGACAGGTCTTTCATCACTTCCCTGGGGAGGCTGTTGCATGACTGTGAGATTTAATAACAACACAAATGCCCTGGGCTCTGACATAACCCTTAACAGCCAGGGATCTCCCAGGGCTCCACAAAGGAGAGCAGCTCTGTTTCCATCGAGGGGAGGGGGGGAAAAAGGGAACAGAAAAAATGAAATTATTTATCCACTGCCACCCAAAATTAGCACCATATTTAGGAATCAAGCCCAGGTCTCCCAAGTCCCAGTCTGGTGCTGTAACTACGGTGTTTTGAGCCAGCCTGATGTGTCTAATCCCCTTGGATCACTTCAAACAAGCTAAGATACCTTGTAGATCATATTTATGATCAAATTTCTGCTGATTTTATTCATGGTGTGGGTATCAGTTTTGAAAAAAAGCTGATAATCCAGCCTGGAAAATTGGGCTTTGTCCACCAAAGACGCCGTGTGAGGGCTCTCACAGGGAAGACATCTGGTGCCTCAGCTGAGCTGTTGTGTGTTTAAGGCCAGGAGTAGCACATCTGCAGCATTATTAATGTAGATTACAAAATAATTGCAGGGCAATCGACCAAGCTTAGTCTGACACAGCCCCAGTGTTAATGTCCTTTTAAAATGGGAGCCCTACAAGAAGCAAATTCCCAGTTCCAAACTGAGGATCTGTCAGAACCAACCTCTTGGGCTTTGCAAAGTGGTGGATGCATCTTCCTTCTTACACAGCTTAAATCCAGGTTCTTGACCTTTTTTGGTCAGCAAAACTCCCAGGAGACTTCTCATTAGGGAAGGGAATTTCTCTTCTGATTTCCTTCAGTGGGTAATTCCTGGGAGGCTTCAACTACCCTTATGGTCCTGGAGGGGGATGAAGTTTTTAATTTTCCTTTTTTCCCACCCTCAGCTCTGGCAGGGTTTGCCAGGCAGCTGCCATGTCCCCCCAAGACATGTCTGCTTTTCCCTGCCAGTTAAGTCATTTTCATCTGCCATCTGGGAGTGTTGCAGCGCTTACCTCGCTCTTAGCAAAAGCCCTGGGATGGAAAACATTAAATCTGGACAAAAGGATTATTGCAATATCAATGTTAAGCACACTTTAGACATATTTTTCACTCCTGTGGTGTGCTCATAACCCTCTCCATATGTCCAGCTCGGGGTTTTCAGTGGCAAGATGCCTCAGCATCCCCTGATGTGCCTCTCCAGGGATTACTTTTCCTGGCACATTCATTGCTCCATGGCAATCTTGTGGATTTCAGAGAACCAGATCCTGTGCTGGGCTCTATGGCACCTCGAATCCTAAAAGGAAGGATAGAGGTGAAGGCTGAAAATATATAAAGAATGATATTTAGAGAGATTTGACTACCAATATGATTTTGGTCATGTTTTCTTCTTATACAATCTGCATTTGGATAACAAACAGTGGCTTTTGTAGGGCTTGTGTGGAGGCAGGGACCATGGAAAAGAGGTTGTGATGTGTTTTGGAGTGCCTGGGACTGGACCCACTCCTGCTCTTACTGCATCTGCAGGTGATGAAGCAGCAAAAGCTTTTTGTGGGGTCTCTCAGGGCCCTAGAGATGGGCTCACCCCATGGAATCAGAGAATCCTTCAGGCTGGAAAAGCTCTCTAAATCATGGTGTCCAAGCACTCCCACAGCACTGCCAAGGCCACTGCTAGCCATGTCCCCACCTCCCCGTGGTGTTAAACCTCTCCAGGGATGGAAACTCCACCACAGGAAATGCCAGTGCAGAGTCTGGTGAGTAACAGGTGATATTCCAGCAGAGGAAATCAGCCAAGGCAGCGCTGAGAGGTTGTGTTTGAGGAAGGGGGAAATTACAGGCAATTACAGCTCCATTAACTGGAGCACAAGGAAAGGTTGGTTTCTAGACCAGGTTCTGGAAGAGTAATCAGATGTGCTGTTGGGAAGCAGCACAAAATGCTGGGTGGTTTTAACACAGATTGTGTCAGGCTGGCTCAGTGTCTTTCTTGGATATGATAAATGACTTCTGAAACAACAGGGCCCCAAGGAAATGATTATTTTAGGTGGAGACAGGAAAAAGGACAGGGAAAAAGAGAGCAAAATGCAAGGAAGACGCTTGGATTCTTCTGCAAGGAGGGATGTAAGGACAGAGCAGGCCAGAGGTTTTCAGGGGTGCTGGAGTTTGGTATCAGAATAGCAAGGTCTGAGATCTCCCAGATCAGAGCTCACCTGTTTGCATTGGTGACCACAGTGGCTGTGGCAACAGAGAGTCCATCAGGTGAGAACAGCTAAAAAGGAATCTGCTTCTCCTGGATGTGGTTACTCTTTATGAATCCATCTTAGAGGCAAAATATGATGGGAGAAGAATGTCTAATGTACATTTGAGTAGGAAAGCAGGGTGATGTTTCCAGGTGGAGCATGGCTTATGGAAGAGATTAGGGAAGAGCTGACAAGGGCAGGGAAGCCATAGGCTTCTGTTTGCCTGTTGTGTTTGTTTGCAGCAGGTTGATACTGCACCTCACTAGTCCCTTCTGCAGAGCTCCCAATGTTTCTCCCAGTGAAGCACTTCTGTCTAATGTCCAGCCTGAACCTCTCAACCTGCAATTTTTGTCTGGCACTCCTGAGAATTTGTCTCTGCTTGGAAAAGCTTCTTCTCATCCTCCTGGCAGGATTTCTGCTGTGCTTCTCTGCTCTATCTGAACTGCCAGCAAGACAGGAGATCCCAGGGAGCAGAGACTCCCACCAGATCATGATTTTTAATGGGTGCCATTAAACACAGCCACAATCCCAGGAACTGGCTGCCTCAGTTTCTGCTTCTGGAAAGCAGGTGAAGCCCAGTAGCATCCTTCTGGCCTGTGGGCTCCTCCCTGAGAGGCAGGGCAGGGACCAGCCCAGTGCTTCCAGAGCTGTGCACCTCCTCCTCAGGGCAGGCAGGGATGAAGGTGGCAGAGGGTGGGCAGGGGCTTCCCTCGGGCTCCCTCTCACTCCTGTGGGTCCCCCATTGTTGCCCTGACAAAGGCAGCGCTGTTCCTCCCCACAGCTATTCCTTGTCAGCATCCCTCAGCATTTTGGCTGCAGATTTCCTGCCCACTGGCAGCCTCTCAAGAGGCTGAACGTGGATGGAAAGGGGATGAGTGCAGCAGGCTGCTGGAAGGTGGCTCCTGGCTGTAGGATGAGGCAGGGTCAGGCCCAGGCATCTCTCCAGCAGGGGAGGGGTGTCCCCAGAAATGTCTGGAGTCTCCTCTCTGAAGTCCTCCACCTGTGCTGAGCCAGCAGGGAGCTGCCCTGGCTCCCCAGCACCATGAGGTCCAGTGGTTGGATCAAAGCCATACAAGAGCCAGGACCTGAAGGGATTCCATGCCTGAAGCAGGAGCTGTGGCCACTGGGCTGGCTCCACCATCCTTTCCCTGGCACTGCTGTGCCTGGCTCTGGCCTGGCCTCTGATGCTGCTTTTGCACCACACTTGGCTTCATGGTGTGGGTCAACTGTGAGACCCCAAGACTGCAGAGACTGAGCCTTGGGAGCTGGGTGATCCCCAGGCTCAGGAGAGACTCTTCCAGCTCCTGGGCGATCCCCAGGCTCAGGAGAGGCTCTTCCAGCTCCTGTTCACCTCTTCCCACACTGGCCAGCGGAGAGGGATGATGGCTATGGAGCTGGGGGGTCAGCACTGCCCTGTGTGTGGGTTTCACTGATCCTACACAGGATCTCATGGACATCCATCCCCACAGCCACCAGCTCAGGCCAAGATTTCCTGGGGAAAGCCCTGCCAGCCTCTCCGAGGTGCCTCGCCGTGCTCTGTCCTCTGAGGATGGAGGAGGAAGGGGGCCCGGATCCCCCAGGCCGTGCTTTGCCCTTGGGGAAGCCTCCTGCAATGGAGCAGCGATCCCTGCAGTAAACAAACCCTTCCCAGCGCTGCTAATGGGAACCATCTGGCAGAGAGGGGCCCCTCGCCCTCTGCACTCACTCTCCTTCCCTGCCGGAACCCACTGGGCTGGGAACGGGCCGGGCCGGCACCGGGAACGGGCTGGGCCTGCACCGGGCCTGCACTGGATCTACACTGGGATCCAGCCCTGCCGGGCCTGCACCGGGAATGGGCTGGGCCTGCACCGGGCCTGCACTGGATCTACACTGGGATCCAGCCCTGCCGGGCCTGCACCGGGAATGGGCTGGGAACGGGCCGGGTGTACCCCAGGAACGGGCCGGGCCTGCACCGGGAACGGGCCGGGCCTGCACTGGATCTACACCAGGATCCAGCCCTGGTGGTTCTGCACTGGGTTCCAGCCCTGCTGGCCCCTCTGGAGAGGGGAACAGGGAAATGCTCCCTGCACCCTCCTGGCTGCAGGAAACCTGATCCTTCAGAGGCAGGCTGAGGTCGGGGAACTGCCCTGGGGCCACCCCAGATGTTCCCTCTCCCTCCATCTGCCCCAGGGTCAGGCAGGAAGGTGAGAGGGGATGCAGGTGGCTGTTGGGGAAAAGCTCTGTGATGGAGCAGAGCAGCGTTGCCTTCCTCCCTTCAAACTCCTCCCTGCTTGGAGCCATCAGTTGCTACAAGGGGCAGGATGAGAGAAGCTGGAAGGCAAAGGGGTTTTCACCTTGTCCTGAGCCGAAAGCCTGAAACTGCTAGCATGACCTGGAGAGGAGGACAGTCCTCGCTCCTGCTCTTTGCAGGCTGTGCAAGTGGCTAAGGACTTTAGGGAGCAGAGGTTTGGGACAGTCACATCTGGCAGTTATGGTGCCAGTCTCCACTGGCTTTGCCACACATGCCCGCTGCACCCTCAAATCCAGCGAGCCCCGAGGCTCCCCGAGCCCTTGTGAAGGCTTTGTAGCATCAGTGTGGCAGCGTGTCCTTAGGCACTGCCCTGTCACCACATTCCCTCTCTCCTGGTGGCTGCCTTGGGCCCCAGCCCCAAGCTGTGCTCCTGGGAAGAGCCATGACAGCAGCCAAGAGCCTCCAAGAGTCCCTCTTGCAGTTTCTCACTTGTTCTGGTTCCCTTATCGCCCCAGCACACCCTTCCCCTTTGAGATTTCTGCTCTTGCCTCCTGCCCTGCAGCAGGAAGGAGCTTTGAAGGCTGAAGGGCAGCAGCTGCAGCGAGGGGCTGGCTGGAAGCACCAGAGGGTCTGTGCAGGGTGGGCAGAGGGGCTGGGTGAGAAACATCCTGCCATGGGAGGGGGATAAGTGGGTGGAATTGAAGGGAAGGGGGTTTGGGGACATGAGGAGCAGAGAAACAAAGAGTGGGTGGAAGTAAAAATGGGCTTATCAGAGAAACCTTGAATGGTTTGGGTTGGGGGGAGCTTAAAAGTCATCTCATCCCAGCCCCTGCCATGGGCAGGGACCTTCCACTGGAGCAGCTCCTGGGGAAGGGCACGAGGGCTGTGGGAAGTCTGGAAATACCCAGGGAGAGAAGGTGGCTGGGATAGGGGAGGAAGATGAGCTGCAAGGGAAGGGAAGCTGGGGGAGGACAAATGTTTGTAACAAAGGCTGAGGTGAAGGTGAAAAGCGGGTGAAAAGGGTGAAAAGGTTGTGCATCTGTGTCAGAGCTGTGTGTGGAGTGGGGACACCAGGTTTTCAGGGTCCCTCATGTTCCCTGCAGGGTTTGTGCTGGGCTGTAGGACCCGACAGACCCCAGAGGCACAAAGAGAAGGTCCTGTCCCAGGAATGGGGGCAGGGAGGGGCTGTGGGGGTGGCACCCAGCAGCTGCTGGGTTCAGCAAATAACAACCAAACCGCAGAGAGAGGGGAAGTGATTCTGATAGAGCAGGGCTGGGCCTCAGCTGGGGCTGGGAAACGTTTGCAACCAGGGCTGAGAGGGGCACCCGCCAAGTGCCCAGGACCTGGGGAAATGCTCTTTTCAACTCTGACAGCAGCCACGAATTTTAGATGCTTTGCTGATGTAACTCAAGCTTGCTGTCAGCTGCTGGGGGTTTGGCAGCCAAAGAGCCCCCTAAAACTCAGGACATGTTTGCAAATGTCCCTGTGAGGTGGGCATTGAGGAGATGCCCCTGCCCCAAGCCCTCCACCCTGATGTGGCTCTGCCCTGGGGCTTTCTCAGTGTCTAGGCCAGTCCTTGGGCAGCAGGAAGGTCTTTGGGGTGGCAATATGAGGCCAAGGGGGTTCAGTAGGGCAGGAAAGGAGCCCCAGGCAGAGGAAGGTGCTGGTTTTCCAGCTTTTAACTCATCCCCATCATTGCAGAGCCACCCCTTCACCCTCCTTTTTCTCTGCTCTGCTCCTCCCTTGGCAGCATCACTCAACCCCAGAGCTCTGTCCTCTGTATTCAAACCAGGGCTCATCTTTCATGGGTGTTTTGAGGGTAAAGTGCAGTGGGGAAAACCCCTGAGGAGCTGTCAGCGCTTTTTTAGCTCTTTTTTACTGATTTGCAATGCTGGTGGTTTTTTCCTGTGCTGGTCCCAGCCCTGTCAGCCTCATCCTCCCAGGGGCGCACTCAGTGCATCACACAAGGCTCAGCCTAAAGGCACCAAAGACAAAATCCCCATCACTGGCTCTGCTGAGCTGGGATCAGCAAGACTTTTCTGGGCTAAAATTAGACTAAAACTACAGTTCTTCCGCCAGCAACACCAGTTCTTGAGTGGCTGCATTAGTGAAACACGGGGTGCTGGTTTTTCTGCCTTGGGGCCAGCCTTGCTGCCAGTGGTTATTACCTGGCAGGTGCTTCCACCTGTGGGTTTGGAGCAGAATCCATCCCATCACCTTCCAGGTGTTCAGAGCCCCAAACCCTTGAGCTGCTATTATTGCAGAGCTGCATCTCCCATCCAGTTCCCTGTGCCTCAGTCTCTGGGAAGGGCTGATCTGACCCTGGAGGGAGCTTTGAGCACACCCCAGCTCCTGCAGGGCTGCTGGGGTTGGTGATGAAACCAGCCCCACTCCTGATGACATTTCCTTTCCAGGTGTTGCAAGAGGTCTGTCTTTGACACCTCTGCAGTGGAACCTCGACCCACAGCCTTCAAGCTGAGGATTAAACAGAGGGAGAAGGGGAAGGAGCCATGTTCCAGGCCACGGGAGCAGCCAGCCCAGCCCCAGCCCATGTACGTGGGGTTTGTACCCTGGGGTTTGGATGGGAATTTCAGCTGGGTTTGGGCTCTCGGGGGGAGGGTTGTACACAGAAGCTGTGTTCCTGACCTGACACTTTAGGGTGATCAAAGGCACAGCCACAGCTACTCAAAGAACAGGACTGGGGACAGGAATGTTCCAGCAGAAGGTGCTGTTTGCAGAGCACGCTGGACGCCAGCCTCAGGCTCTGCTCCATGCACAGCTCCTGGAGCTGCTGTCTGTTTGTTTGTGTTTCCATGGCTTTCCGTGATCACAATTGAGAGCTTTCAGAGCTGGAGTGATTGGAGATGGAAAAACATAAAGGTTCAAGAACATCTCCTGCTGGGACAGGATACGGCCCTTCCCCGAGGGAAGATCTATCAGATATGGAATGGAGAGCGTGCCTGGCTGGCCAGGAGGCTGCCGAGAAGTGACAGCAGCCCTGGGCTGCTGCAGCCTTGGGAACGGATGTCTCAGCTCCAGAGAGGCAGCTTTTCCTCAGCTCTGGTCAGCTGAGCCTGGAAACAGCACATTAAACCCTAACCCCAGGAGAGCAGCTGTGGTTGTTCTCCCAGTGCCAAGGGATGCAACTGGTTTTACACAGCCTGAGCCTCCTCCTGCCCATGGCCCGCTGTTGACTTTGGCTCGTGCTTCCAGCCTCGTGGGACTGAGAGGAAAATCACAAAATCGTGTCCCTGACCTCAGGCACTGAGAGCAGCTGGGAAACCTCTGAGGAGGCAGCTCAGCGAGGGGAGAGCTTCCTGCGCCTCCCTTGGACAAACTGTTTCCAAAAATACAAAGGAGAAACGATGGGGAAGGACAGGGCAGGAGGAACAGGGGGTGGGGATCGGCCTGGGGGCAGAGAGGGGCAGTGCTGGGCAGGCAGAGCCAAACTGCAGCCAGAGGAAGGACAAGGACAGCAGGGTGACATCTTGGGGGATGCCCTGGGGGTCCCACTGCCCTGACCTTGGGAACAAGGCCTGAGGGGGACGAGCCAGCCCTGAGTGGTCACTTGCTGGAGTGCCCTTGGATCCCGACTTTGGGAAGGAGGGAGCACTTCCATCAGTGCCCGGGAGGGTGGAACTCCTGGGGTGGCTGTCAGGGCCCCAGCAGGTGTGGGGTGGGTGCAGGATGTGCACTGGTGAGGAGAGATTTGGAAGGGATGAGCTGTTGCAGCTGCAGGGACATGATGCAGAGAGACCTGGGGCACAGGCAGAGGATGCTCAGCGCTTGGGGCTGTGCCCTGGTGCTGCAGGGCTGAGCTGCAGCAGCCCCAGAGCTCAGAGCTCTGCCCTGCGCCCTCCCCACACCCCCAGGGCTGGGTGCCTCATTTCCTGTGCAGCCCCACTGTGAGGCCTGAAGGGGAGAAGAGGAACTGGAAACAAAACCTCTGCCCCAAGAGGCTCTGGGACAGCGAGGGGCACCCAGCTGTGCCCAGGGGGAACGGACCACTGCCCCCTGAGCCTGGGCATTGCCCCCTGAGCCCTGTGCACCTCCAGCAAGGGGAGTTAATTACCCCCTCCAAGGGGCAGGAGCAGAGCTGCTGTGTGGAGGTGCATGGGCCACAGGTGGTGGTTTACAGGTATGTGTACAGAGGGGTTTGGTCAGGGTCTTGTGCCAAGCTCTCATTTTGCTTTCTCCTTCCCTTTTTAGGAGGCCAAAAGCAGCTCAGGAGGCAGCACAGTGCAGCGCTCCAAGGTACCTTTGCTTTTTCTACACCACAGAATCATCCCAGAATGGCCTGGGGTGGAGTGGACCTCAGAGCCCACCCAGTGCCATCCCTGCCATGGCAGGGACACCTTCCACTGTCCCAGGCTGCTCCAAGCCCTGTCCAGCCTGGCCTTGGGCACTGCCAGGGATCCAGGGGCAGCCACAGCTGTTCTGTGCCATCCTGCTGGTTCTTGGCAAGGGTGGAAGGCCCAAAGCCCCTGGGCCAAGCTCCCACCCAGCCCAGCATCAGTGGTGTGGCCCAGGGAGGGTGAGGGACGTGGGGCTGCTTCCTGCTCCCCAGGGCTCCGGTGAATGGAGGGCAGGGAGGAGGGCAGTGGAGGGTTCCAGGTTGTCCCAAACTCCTTCCTCATGCTCTGTCTCCTTTTGCTCTGCCCTTGGCCAGTCCTTCAGCCTGAAGGCACAGGTGAAGGAGATGTGCACTGCCTGCCAGAAAACCGTGTACCCCATGGAGCGCCTGGTGGCCGACAAATTCGTCTTCCACAACTCCTGCTTCTGCTGCAAGCACTGCCACACCAAGCTCAGGTGAGCCAGGCTGTCCCTGTGGTGGGACAGGTGACACTGCAGCTCTGCTGAGACCCTCCCAAATAGTGTCTCCCCCATCACAGCCCCTCGCTTGGCCAGTAGCCAAAGCCCCCCAGCCCACCCACCACAGCAAAGCAAAGGTTCATCTGCACACCTGGGCCCAGCTAAACCCTACCTGGTGTGGAAGGAGAGATGTTCCCCTTGAGAGCAGCCCCGGGGGAGCACGGAGCTGAGCCAGAGCCTCCTTCTAGAGGACTCAGAGCTGAGCTGAGCTCCCCTGGGACCCCCCCTTTCTACTCACAGCGGCCTCCAACCGCCTCTGCTGGCGGGGAGGAGCGGTTGGGTCCCCTCCTGCACGTTGTCCCCTCTGCTGTCCCGGTGTCCCCAAGCACCCCCCCGGTTTCCCCAGTCTCCCTGCCTGCTAACGCTGCCCTCCCTCCCCAGCCTGGGCAGCTACGCCGCGCTCCACGGGGAGTTCTACTGCAAGCCCCACTTCCAGCAGCTCTTCAAGAGTAAAGGCAACTACGACGAAGGCTTCGGGCGCAGGCAGCACAAGGAGCTGTGGGTGCACAAGGAGGTGGAGAGCGGCCCCAAGTCGGCGTGAGCGGGGCCAGCCCCGCCCCGGAGCCCCGCAGAGCCGGAGGAGCTGAGCCGGGAGAACTGAGCTGATGTAGAGCAGGACCTGGGCCAGGGGAGAGGGGGAGCCCCTCTTTGGGGGGTGCTCAGAGGGGTCCTGCAGGCCATCAGGACAGGGTGAGCAGGGTGCAGCCCCGAGACCTGGAGCCCTCTCTCTGCAGGCCCCTCTCCCCAGTGAGATCAGAGCAGAAGCAATGTCCCCCATGGGACCCCCAGCCCTGCTGATCCATTTCAGGCCTTTCACCATGGAGAAAGGATGAGCTGGGGGCTTCTCCAGCTTGTGAGCCATTGCAGAGCTCCCAGCCACACCAGCCCTGCACTGCTGGGGCTCTGGATGAGGGAGGAGGGTCCCTGGTTTACATCAGCTCAGTTCAGCTGGGATGGTTCAGCCTTAAGGTTTCACAGTGTCTGTTTTTTATATTTGCCTTCCACTGGTACGTTCTGCGCTGGAGCCTCGCGGCAGCTCCGCCTGCGCGCCTTTATTTTTGTAATACAAGGTTTCCCAGCCTTCCCTGTCCTGTCCTGTGTTCCCAGGGGCCTGGGGAGGTGGCACTGGTGGTCAGGTCTGCCTCTTACAGCCCAGGCAGTGTGGAAAGAGCTTGTGTCCATGCAGGATCTGGGAAACATTCTTGGATCCCTGTGAGTGAGTGAGTGAGTGAGTGAGGCTGCTGGCTGGGCTGAAACCACGACAGTGGGCTTGGGAAGTTCCCTGTCAGTTTGTTATTAAATCCTTCCTGGGAAGGCAGCCAGGGTGCAGGCCCCTGGCCAGAATTCCCCCTGAAGCCCCCAAGTTTTTGGGAACCGAACCAGCATTTCAAATTCCACATGAGTTGCCCTGTGAGCTGCACAGCCCAGCTGGAACCTTCCACCAGCTTCCAAATAGAGCCCAGACCACCCTCAAAAGGCATTCACCAGCCTGGGGATCCCCCAGGACTGGATCCACCCCTTTGCCCTGATGTGTCTCATGCTCTCCCCTCCACATCATGCCCTGTCCCTCAGTGGCTCTGCCAGAGGCAGGGTGGCATCAGTGCTGGGCTGGCCTCACAGGTCTGCCCTGGACCCATCCCACTTCCAATCCCCTGGTTTGGACAGCACAGTCCCTACAAATTAATGAGCCCAGCAAGCCCTGCCAGGCTGGAGACACAAATGCAGGAAAACCAGAGAAAAGTGGATGAGTCTGGTTTTAATTATTATTTACCTCTTTCCTCCAGGCACACTTTGTACAGCTGTGCTCAAGAACCCCAATTTGTCTTTCAAATTCTACAGGAACTGGGCTTTTCAGAGCCCCCACATAGAGCAGCAGCCTTGATATCAACATGCCTGACTGATCCTATCAGCTCTGCCGAGCACGTCCTGTCTGGGAGAAGCCAGACACAGCCATGGAAACAGGAGATAAGGATGAAAGAGGGAGAAAGGTGGGGATGGGTAGTCCAGAGGAGGAAGAGATGGCACAAATAGCCCCTGGTCTCTGAGGTGCTCCCCCTGCTCAGTACAGCCCTGCTGGGGCTCAGGTGTGCACCCACAGTGACACAGGTCACAGTGACATCTGATTTTGGGGACAGCACTGGCTGAGTGGCCACAGGAGCCTGATGTTGGACAAGTTCATTCTCCTTTTCACTGAACATCTTTTCAAAGGGCTCCTGGGACACACAGCCACCACAGGGACTGTGCACACAGACCCCGGCAAGGCTCTCAGGGGGCTTTTGGGATTTACACCCCAAAAAAGCCACCCCTGAGCAGCCCCTGCTGAGGGGCTGTGATGCTGCAGGCTTGGGGCCCCTTCCCTGGCCCCTTCCTTCTTCAGAAGGCTCAGAAAATGAAAGCAGAGCCCCCAGTTCCACTTCCTGCCTCAATTCCCATTCCCTCAGCTCCCAGACTGCTGATGAGCAGCATTTTAACAATGCAGGAGGATTTTAGGGGGGTAGGGAAGCATGGAACCCCCAGGTTTTTAAGGTTGGGTTTTCAGTTAGAAAGAGAACATTAAACCAGAGAAATAATGATCTTTCCTTGCCTCCTCCTCCCTCTTTGGGAAGAATCTCCTCAAAGTGAAGGTAACAGAGAGCTCCCAAGTTGTTCCTTCTTTGGCAAAGGCAGGAGCTGTGGGCTCTGACACACAGGGGGTGTCAGGAGGTTTGTTCTGGTTCCAGGAGGCATTTCTGGTCTGAGTCAACTGCACCTGATGGGTCTCATCTGTGCTGGCACAGCCCCAAGAGTCACACCTGTGCTCGGTTCATGGGTTTCTACTGTATCATCTGGTTCCCCCCCTTCTGATCTGTTCACATTTTACACTGACAAATATTCCAGCGTTACATCCCAGGAAAAGGTGACTGGAGGCTGCTTGTGGTGAGGGCTGGGGAGGCCAGCTCCTCAAGGGACAGAATGGCACCCAAACACTGATTAGGTGACAGTGACAATGAAGAGAGAAGCTGCATGAACAGGAACAAATCGGCCTTTCAGCAAGGAGAACAGATGAATTTTATAGCAGCACTATTTTGGTTTGTTCCTAACACAGTAAGCCTGAAAAAAAATCAAACCTGAAAGTATTTGGAGATGTGGTTACCCATTTTCCTGCTCTACTCAGGGACAGCAAATTCTCTCCAAATCACTGGTACAGTCAATGCAAGACATCCAGATTCCTCCAGTTGGGAAGCTCCGTTTCTGGAAGGGAGCTCATGGTATCTTCCACTTCTCTGAAACACAGAGGCTTTCCTTCTCCAAATTTTCACATTTTGAAAGGACAGTCACCAAATCAGGCTTTCATATAAATGATAATTTTATTGTAAATAAAATGATACATTGGCCTGGCTTTGCACTGCAAGCCCCCGGTCGGTAAATAGAGACTACTGGGTCAAGGTCTTCTGCACAATCCAGGTTAAAGCCCTTTCTCCCTGCTTTGCATCATTTATGGTGATAACAAAATCCTTTTCTTCCTTTTTGAACTGCTCCTGGCACACCTGCCTTTTCCCTCCTGGTCAGTCTATGTTGGTAACTGGTGCCAATGGGAACTCCTTGGAGCAGCTTCCAGTCCTTTGGAATATTATTCCAAATTAGGAAAAAAAAACCCACCCCAAAACCCCATCCAAATTGATGCAACCTAACTGCCACAGAATGGGCAAAGATGGGATTTTCTGGAGAACAAGCAAATAACCTGGAATGCACAGAATCGTCACACCAAGACCAAAATGTCACTGCTTTGTTTCCTCACTGCCTCAGGGACAGCCACATTCCCCCAAGTTCCTCTCCAATGGGAATCTTGGGCATTTTTCGGATTAGTTTTAACCATTTTAGGACACTGGGACTCTGATAAGAAATTCTTTGTCAAACAGAATATTCTCAATTTTTGCAGCACCTTCCATCAGGGACCCCAATACTCAATATTCCCTATATATCCCTCCCAGGAAGGAACAGCAGGAAATCCAACATGACATTTGGAATTGACACAATAGCTTATTGTCAGCCTGGCACTCCTCCTCCACTCTTCCCTAAATGAGTTTATTCCCAGTTTTTTCCTAGTCTGCCAGGATAAAGAGGCCAGATATAATTCAATTGAGGTATAATTACATTTCTGTCCACTTGAAACTCTTTTGCTGCCAGGGCTGTTAAAAGCCCATGGTATCAGTGTCAGCCCCAAGTTATTAATCAGAGCAGTGGACTCAGGAATGCAAATCTTCCTTTTCCATAATCAAGAGGGCTGTGAGGAAACAAAGAGGCATTTTGGCTCAGCTCTACTCATTATAAACCATCAGCAAATTCTCTGCAAAACCAGCTGCTTTTTTTCCTTTTTAAATTCATAAAGGCGTCAAATTCATTTCCCCACCTCCCCCCACCCCATAACAGTCGATATATATAAAAATCACCAAATATGATCTTTTACGATATAAATTAAAAAAAAAAAAAATAAAATGAGGCATCACCGTTTACATGATGTAAAAAGAGCTAAAAAAGAGCGATATAAACTACATTCATAAAAGTGCATCTCCAAACATACAGGCAATGCTTTGGCTTGTTCCTGTGCCGAACG
Organism: Geospiza fortis; assembly: GCF_000277835.1. Taxonomy (NCBI): domain Eukaryota; kingdom Metazoa; phylum Chordata; class Aves; order Passeriformes; family Thraupidae; genus Geospiza; species Geospiza fortis. Next base: position 295,474 of record NW_005054584.1, read on the forward strand.
CGCCAGTCCGAGCTGGCCCCGTGTTCTCTGTCACTGTACAGGGGGTGCTGCTCCCTGCCAGGCTGGGATGCAGGGATTTGGCACAGAGGAGGCCCAGCCAGCCCAGGGAAGGGCTCTGAGCTCTGGGGACAGCCCTGAGCCATCATCAGTCCTGGCTGCTCCTGCTCTCCTCTGCTCTGGAAGCGCCTCCCGGGATGCAGGTGAGGTAAAAGCCACGACAGCTCCTGAGGATTGAGGTGCTTTGACAGAAGTTCTGCCCTTTCCTCACGCCCTGTTCTCTCCCAGATCACAGCACGTGGGACAGCAAGAGAAAAACCAAGGGAGAAGGTCTGGATTTGGTGAGGACAAGCCAAGGATAGAGGGATGCAGATGTCATGGTGCTCCTGATTCCTGCAGGTGATGGGCAGGGAATGAAGACTCCAATCTTTGGTATATTTAGGATGCAAGGCTTGAAGAGCTGGTGCTGATCCCCCTCCTTTTGTCGTGCAGGCTGCAGGGATGGTCCCACACTCCCAGCAGAGTGGTGGGAAAAGCTCCCCAGCTCCGAGCTGGAGTGTCACACCCTCGCCTCCCCTCATGGCAACAGTGAAGTGCAGGCCAGAAGTCAGGCCAAGGGCCTGGACAACTTGGGGTCAAGTTCCTGGTTGGGAAAAGATCAGTTGAAGTGCTCTCACTATAATTAAATAAATTATGGAACAAGGGCTTTCATAAAAGGGATCCCCTAAGTGCCCACAAGTGGGACAGTGCATCCTTGGAGTAGTGCAGGGAGCCTGGAAAGGAAACCAACACCAGTTTTTATTGGCTACACTTTGCTCTGGGTTTGGCACAGAAAAAACATTTCATATTGTTAAAGCTTTTCAGGACTTTTGGTTGGTTGGGGCTTTTAGGGTTCTTTTTTTTTCCTCTTTTAATTCAACACAGTATTCTTCACGTGTCGAAGGAGCTTGGTTTCATTAAAACCTGCCTTAGCCTGCTATTAGTATTCACTTAAAAACTTAATTTTACTGCATTATGAAGCAATTTTCAATTTTTTAAGGGGGAGAAGAGTGGAGGTGTGTGGAACCTTAATATGGTTTCCAATACAAGAGCAGAACACCTTCAGTGTTGCCCTATAAAGCAATATTTTAGTTAATTAACATTTGCTTTTCTTAGTTTCATTTCTCAGAGATAACTTATAAACCATGAATCCCCAGCACTTAAAACCTGCTGGTCTTTCATGAGTGAAATAAAATTATTAGTGCCCAAATCAGCACAGAGGATTTGAGGCCATCAGGATCTCAGTCCTCTGACCTGTGCAATCTTCCAAGTGCACAATCACTTGGATATGCTTTGCTGGTACCTGCATGGGGATCTCCAGGTAATTTTAGATATTTGCTACCATTTTCAATGTTGTCTGAGGTTCCCTATTTGACTTGAGTCCTACAAAAGCTTATTTAAATTGGACTGTAACATTTTTATGGAACTCTTAAATGATCACTTGCACACCTGTAATTCAAATAATGCACAGCAAAGCTGAGCTTGATTCCAGCTCCCTGTGCACAAGTGTCCAGGTAATTGTCCCCAAGAAACCCTCAGTTTTCCATTAGGCCATGTGCTCAAAGAAACTCTGAAGTCATTTCCTGGGTACCAGATGGACTATCTTTGGTTAAAAGGATGGTAAAAAGTTACCAGCCAAAGAGACAGATGCAGGAGGAAGCTGAATTCCACGGAATTCCCTTCCAGAGGGGTTTTGTTTGGACCCAGCAGCCCCAGAGAGAGGAAGCAGAAGCACAGATTTGTTTGGTATGACACAAACTAAGTGACACTGTCCAAATGCTGGGACAGATCAAACCTAGCTCCAGATTTTCCAACATTAATGGGAGAGCCCTTCCCTCAGGCCCTGGAGTGATTGCATTCTGCTGAAACTTGTCTGATTATCCTGACATTTAGCTGGAAAGAACTCCCTCACCTCCAGCCCCAAATCCATGGGTTCATTATAAAATAACACTATTCACATACTTTTGAATCAATATCTTCTGAACACCTTCAGATGCTGAATACTCAAGAAGAAAAATATACCATACTATAGTGGACACGACACATGGCTTTTTGCTGGATTCAGGTACTGGAGACACCTCTGGAGCCCCAGGAGGGCAAAACCAGGGACTCCCACAGGCAGAGCTGGTCTGGAGGCTGGTGCATGTTTCTGTTTTGGACAGAGTGGAGCTCTTCCAGCTCCCACTTGGGTTCAGATTTCTCCTATGTTCAACCAGTGATGACACTTGTGAGATTCCCCTTCCTGCAGAAAACACGCAGCCAGCAGCAAGGTCACATCCAGGTAACAAAATCTGGGCAAAAATGCAGCCCTGCTTGGACAGCTGTCGGCAGGATGAACATTAGTCCAGCACACGAAGGAATCAGGCACGAGAGCAGACCCTAAGTTCCTTGGCAGAACTTCCCAAAGGACTAGGCCTAGCTGAGTTGGCATTTTGAAGATGCAGCACCACAACGGGCAGTTGCAACTGGACAAGACAGGGCACGGAGAGCCCGGCAGGAGCTGCGAGCAAGGGAGGTAATTCAGTACTGGAGCTGTGCAAACTGGTGTCTGAGCAGCTCTTCAGCAGAGGGTCTGTGCCTGGCTTCCACAAAGATCTGCTTTAGGAAGTCCCGGCAATGTTCTGATATGTGCGAGGGGAGCTGGGGGTTGGTGGGCTGCGTGGCGATTTTGAAGATCGCTGCCATGGCTTCGTACTCTGCCCAGGGGGGCTTCTCTGTCAGCATCTCCACCACGGTGCAGCCCAGGCTCCTGGAAAGCAGACAGGAAAAAAACAAATGAGAATTCTCTCAGTAATGCCCAGTGTTCGGGGAGAACTCCCCAGCAGCTCTGGGAACGGCTCCTGGGGGAGCCTGTGCTCAGAGCCAGAGCTGCCAACAGCTGCTTTTCCTGCTGCCACGAAAGTGCCATGTGTCCTGCTCCCCTTTGCTCAAACTCTCCTCTCAGCAAACGTTTGTGTTATCAGGGGACAAGATGTGCCAGTGGGACATCCCTGAAGGCACCATTTGACCTTGCTGGTGCTGCTGCTTCTGTTGTACCTCAAAGGCACTTAGAGAATCACAGAGTCACAGCACAGGTTGGGTTGGAAGGGACCTTCAGGACCATCCTGTTCCAACCACCTTCCACTAGAGCAGCCTGCTCAGAGGTTCAGCTTGCTGAGTTGCAAGGTAAGAACTTCGCAGTTCTTTTTAACACACACAGTCTAACAGACTTCTTAACGCTCAAGGTTCAGTGAATCAGAGCTTGTTGACCCCACAAAGCCATTTCAGCAAAATCCCTTTTCAGCCACGGCCTCAAAATGCCCACGTTGGGAAAAAAAATAACCTAATAATATCTCCACTTCACAAGAAACCAAGCATCACTCAAAAAATAATTGAAGTCGTAACAGTTCCGAAGTGGGAAGGCAGTAAGTTAAATCCCTGTGGGACAGATGCATCATTACCTTAAGGAAAAATTCCTTGTAAAGTTAATGGGGCTCTGCAGGCTACTTCAGGGCAAGGACGTGATTCTGGGGACATGGCTGAGCCACCTTTCTGAGGCAACGTGACTCCAACACCTTCCCAGGGAAGATGGCTGCTGTAGCACTGCACTGATTGGGGCTTATTCAAAAAGGATTAATTGCTTCCTCTAGGCCACAGATTAAGTAAAAGCCATTAGTGAGTTTTTAATATCCAATCCTGTGGTTTTATCACATCTTTACATTAAAAAGGGAAAACTGCCTCCTCTACCTTAAAACTAAACCTTCCTTTGAGGTGAAATGCAAGGAAAAGGATGTTGAGAGGCAGACTTGCATCGACTGCCAAGACAAGGAGGAAAGGAATTAAATGCAGAGAATATGCAAGAACTGATTTCTTGACAAGGTTTAAAATCCAACGTGAAAATTTTACAGTTTTCCAGCCATTTCAGGCTTACTAGAAGAGAGTACAGAAAATGCAAACCATGTGTGCTGAAGTGCTGGGGGTTTGCTCAAAAGCAAGCAGGGATATATTATTGTTTAGACTGATTTATACCGTTTAAGCAGATCCGGTTTCTTTAAGATATCCAGCAGACGGCAGGAATGTTTTTCATGTCAAGTCACTCCAGCAATAACAAATAGCTCACATATTCTGCTATTTAGGAAAAAGAAAACTGGAGAGGGGCCTGCAGGAATGGCACAGAGCCAGGTGGATGGATGTGTTACGTTTCTGAGCCTCTGGGCCATACACATCCACCCTGGGACCAGTGCTGCACTGGAAAATTCTGACCCCCCCCAAATAATGATTGGGATTGTAGGAACTGGAGTGTGGCCAATGGCAGCGACTCTTTGATGGGAATGGACCAATGTCAGCACCAAGAGGAAATCCACAACTGCACCAACCCAGGGGGAAGGGCACGTGCTCCACTCTCTCCCCAAGCATCCCAACTGGGAGAGTCTGCAGGATTTAACTCTTTGCAGACAAGTTTCAGCTGTATTTCCACTTGCTGCTTGTACAGGAAACAAGCCCTGCTTTGCTGTGGAGGCACAACCAGACCTTTTGTCCCTGTTGTTTACTTAAGTTTTATAATCTCACCTTTTTAAGGCCCCCAAAATTAACATTTTGGCACAGGACCATTTTGCTCTCTGGAGAGAGACTGCTCCTTGGCTATGCCAATAATAGCACAGCTACAGTTTCCATTCATGCAGATCACCTCTGATCTGACCTGGATCTTTTCTGTTATTCCAGGTTTGAGCATCTTTCCTTAAGGCTAAAATTCTATTAATCTCCAGTACATTTTAAGCACAACTCTCATTTTACATGTAAATGAATGGGCTTTCCCTAGACAACCTTCAGTTGCTCTTCTAAGGGATATCACAGAATCACAGAGTCTCCTGTGCTGGAAGGGACCCACAGGGATCATCATCCCAATTCCTGGCTCTGCACAGGACACCCCAAGAATTCCACCAAGTGCCTGAGAGCATGAGAAGGATGAAAACATTGCACCAGCCAGAAAGCAAAAAAACAGCTATCAGTTTGAGTGAGGAATGAGTGGAAACTGCTCCTGAAAAACGAAATGAGATGTTGGGTGTTAACACCGCAAAGCACAGCTGGCAGAAGATTATGTCTTGAATTCAAACCAGTGGCTTCAATTTTCTTTAAACTCTTCATCCAGACAAGGCGTGAACCTGGATGCTCAGATGGCAGAAGGTGCTATGTGTGCAGTGATCTGTGGGCAGCAATGAGAGGCTCACCACACGTCTGCCTTCCTGCCGTAGCCCTCGCCGCTGATCACCTCCGGGCTCATCCAGTACGGGGTGCCCGTGACGGAGCGGATGCCTGTCCCCGACATGCAGATTGTCTGCAGCCTTTTGCTGGCCCCAAAGTCCCCGAGCTTCACGTTCCCAGCAGAGTCACGGAGAATATTGGCACCTGGACAGAAGCAAAAAAAAAACCAAAAAAACCAAAAAAAACCCAAGACAGCTGTTTTCATGAGATCCAGCTGTTGGATCTGCAGCCTACAGAACGATATCCAAGCACAAATACCTGTGCTCATGGTATGGCTCATTCCCCATTAAGCCTCAGGTGACCTGCTAAACATCACTTCTTTAATTCAGGTTGTAGACAAGCCAATTGCTAATGGCTGTAAATGGGAAAAACTTCAGGGAAAAACACAAGGAAGTGAAGGGGGGAGGGAAATGAGAGCTGAGTCAGCACCAGCATTGTTACAGCGCCTGTAAACAGCTCAACCAGCCTAGCAGGGCCCCCAGGCCAAGGGCTGAGAGAGAAGAGAGCTGTGTAGAGAAGGATTTTATTGGGATGCTGCTTTGTTGAGTGCAAGCATTGCTTTCTGGTCAGCTGGGTAACAGATGTAGCTAATTAAACCCCTTTGAACTCCTACAATAAACAAGTCAATCTCCACTTGGTACTGAACACGAAGCACCAGGGAAAAAGCAAACTTTAGAGCTCAGCTTTTATGTGGACACAAACTGAGGCTTAGACACCAAAACCAATTCTTCCTCCAAAACTGAAATGAGATCAAGAACCCCACTGTTACCATTATCTGGTACATGCCCACATGAAACCCTTTTGCTCCTGTGCTGGAGAGCTGTCTTGGCCTGGCCCTGCTCTCACCCTTGATGTCCCTGTGCACGATCATGTTGCTGTGCAGGTACGAGACGCCCTCGAGGATCTGCCGCGTGTATTTGCGGGTGACGTTCTCCGTCAGGGCCCCGTACGCCTTCAGCTGGTCCTTCACTGACCCCTGCCACAAAGCAAAGGGAAAGAATTGGCAAAGAGGTGGCAAAGCACAGACCCTGCAGTGTCCATTCAGCTCCAAAAAGCCCTGGGTGTTATACACCCAGCTGGCCCTGCCATGAACTCTGCCCTCTGCTAAAGGCTTTCTATGAGCATCTTGCCCTAAGAAGCCTTTTTAAGAACAGCAAGGACAGGCTTCATGGCAAAAACAGCTTAAGGAGGTTCTGTCTACTGGTACAACTTGTTGTGAAGACAAGCAATAAAATAGTTCAGCAGACTTATCTGGGTCAAAAGCCTCACTTTTGGAGAGTCAGTTTTAGCCTCGCTGTACCATGATTCTGGTATTTCAGTTACCAGGATTTACATGTTGGCCCAAGTCCTCTGAGGTACTGTGGTAGAACAAATTTAGACTGAAGAAAAGAACTGTCTTTAATGACTGTCACAGAGAATGTATTTCAAGTAGAAGACACTTAAGGAAAAAAACCCAAAGAGGTAATCTGGACATAAATAAAATGAAAGTGGTGGCATTATGAGTGTGAGAAGGCACAGCCCTAAGAGGGTCTGAGGCAGATGACATAGTCAGTGGAATCACAGCACTAATAAACCAGCTAACAAACCCAGCCACCTCCCCTTCTGACCCCTGACTGTGCTGCTCTTACCCCTGGCATGTACTCCATGAAGATGGTCAAGGTCTTCTCTGCTCGATCCCTTAAGCAGCCATAATACTGCACAATACGGTCATGCTGGAGATTCTTCAGCAGCTGAATTTCACACTCCAGAGCACTCACCTCCTGTGGATGTTGAAGGAGAAAATAAGATTGCAGCCCCAGGAAATATATAATAAATATAAAAAATAATAAATTTGTCATGTCACTGGCAGGATGAGACCACTACCACACTGAGAAGTGTAATCCATGACAACATTTTATCTGCTTCTTGGAAAAGGCAAACATTACCAAGGCTTGCTGTTCATTTTTACTGCATTATCTGCAGGCAAGTGTTGGTGTGGAAGCTTTGATAGAACACAGGCTGTATCATACATGGATTTAGTAAGAGAAAAACTTTGTTTCTTGCCTTGATTCTGTCATCTGCATGGTGGCTGAAAGGATTCTCCACCCACAACACAGGTATAACCTCACTTCTCTCACTAAGCTGTGGGCAGGGAGTGTAATTATGAAGCAGCTCTGAATACAGTTACAGAACTGGAACCCACTGGAGAGCAAAACAACAGGTGCTGAGAGTTGCTAAGTTTCTGTCACCCAGTCCTGTTCTGATCACACTGATGATTTACTGGAATCAAGCCCTACAAACAGCTTCCTCTCCTATTTACTTCAAAGAATCTGCAGCTCTGCACATGAAACTGATCCTTTGCTTTGCTCTTGCCACAGACAACAGGGTATCACAGTGCAAAGATGTTATCCAACAATTTCAGATGGAATCACAAATGTTTGCTGCTCAGAAAGAGTATCAGGTTCTTGCTGAATCCAGGGATTGAACAGGAGGAACATCAAAGGTACTGAAGCATGAGGATTTATGGAAAAAGGAATAATGTTTTCTCCCCAAATTAGTCCCACTTTTACCTTTCCAGCCCTGCCATGGGAAGGTATCAAGTTCAAATCTCTCACTCTGGGAGAGGATGCAGAATCTTAGAGCAAGAACCTGGGTGCTGTAGGCACACATGGAACCAGTGGAAGCTGCTTAATCAGACCAAAAAATAGTATAAGATTTGGAGTTTCAGTGCCTTCAAAATATATTTCAGCCTGTTCCTCCTTGGCTCAGAGTTACTGTCTGATTTACAACACAGACATAGTAGAACTTCCCAATTCAGGACATATCTTGGCACCAATATCCCACATAAAATCAGAATAATTAAATCTTCATGGATCAGTTATTCTAGCTCAAAGTGAATTTGTTCAATATTGGGAAACTGGTACACTGTTAAAACACTAGCAAAGACCCAAAAGCCATTCCAGCTGCATCCCCTGTGCAGGAAGTTGAGTGCTGTCCCCTAATTTCAAGGTGCCCATCCCATCTCCACTGTCTCCAGTGTTGTCACATCACTGTTCTTCATTAATTTACACCCCACAGCTCCATTTGTTTTTAAGGACACAGAGAATTCAGAAGTGAAAATTGGTAATTAATGCACTTGATACAGGGTGTACCATATAAACCCAGAAGTGGGTTTTGCATGTGCAAGCAGCTTTTTTTTTGTTCAAAAAAGAAAAAAAACCCTACTCTTGCTGGATTTAGTTTCATTCACATCCATGTCTAACCAGGAACACAGGGCAGTCTAGTATTCTTCAAGCAACCTGGCAAAAACCCAAAAAGCTGAGCAAGGAGAGCCAAGAATGAAGCAAGAAAATGGATTTTAGTTTCAAGCTGAAGTTAATAACACAGAAAAGTAATTTTTAAATGACTCCTATTCTTCTCCACATGACTCGAAACCTTAGTACGAACTAAATAAGATGCCAGCTTTCAAGGACAGACAGAGAGAGACATTGCACAGGGGTCTGAGGAGCTGAGATGAGGATTACCTTGCTTGTTTCAGGGCTCTCTGGATCAAACTGGACCTGCTTGGCTGCCAGCTCTCTGCCCGTGTCCACGTCGTAGCACAGGTACACGCGGCCGAAGGCGCCCTGGCCCAGCAGCTTCCCTCGGCGCCAGTTCATGGGAGCACTTGGAGCTAAAAGAGAACAGCAGTCACTTCTCCTTTCATTACACTATTTAAAAACAAAGGTGGGCTTTTCAAGGACCAATCTCCATCATGCAGGGACTGAAGCAGGTGTTCTGTAGGTGAATAAACATGAGGTGCTCTCCCAGGGTAAGGAGTCAGTGGTAGAGCTCTGAACAGAATCCAACCGTCCAGACTCTCAAGGATCTGCTGACTGATGTCCCATTAAAATGACACCACAAAACATTCTGCAAATGTGTTTTACAGACCAGTCATTCAATGGGGTTGGTGAAATTTCATTCCACCAGCAGGTGGATCATACAACATCATTACTTTAAGAGATGATGCAGCAACTAAAGAGCAGCTTCCAACTCTTGATCTGAAGTTACCACATGCATCAGATGAAGAAGAGCTGGATAAGCCTTGCTAAATCAATCCCAGCCAGCTGGGAATGACTTAAGCTTCTGGGACAACTTGAAGGACATTATTCTGAGTTTCTTTGCCAAGCTAGTTTGGGGTTAACCTCTGTGGGAAGGATTTTACTGCAAGGCTCTCTCTAACCATAAAGATTAGAAGTCATAATTACCTACTAGACATGGATAAAGTAGGGACTGTGTTAGCACAGTGTGGGTACCTTCTTTACCTGCTGGACAGTTAATAAAAATACCCATGAGACCCAGGTGAAGCAGCATCTCCAACACCCCAGCAGGAAGTTCCATCCTCAGGGCACTGGGAGCCCTCACATTCATAAGCAGCAGTCTCCTGACCCAGAGATTAATACCTGAGCCCAGTTTTTCAGACTGCCCTTAATCCCAAAGCATATTGCTCAAAGACCAGTGCTTTAGCTCCAACTTTGAAAGCAACACTACCAGACTCCTGCAGTTCAATGCATCCAATTATGTTGGATCTAACAAGAAACTCTATAAACAAAGACAAGAACCAGCCATCTGAACAGTGTGAAAATACAGAAGAGCTGAGAGATTTGCTTTGACATGTCTAATTTAATCAGATTTACTGCCAGGCAGTATTTTAGTGTGTTCCTTCCTCTTCATTTTGATCCTTAAATTACTGTATGGGATATACAAAGTTCTTCAATAATGACTTATGTGCCACTTATTTTTTATTTTTATAATAGAAAGCTGTCCAACAAAACAGCTCAAGGATGCCAATAATATAGAAGTAAATCCTTCTACTAAGGAGCAAATAAAATACATACAGAATAACTGTAACCCAAAAGCCTGACTGAAAATGTTAACATAGCAAGAAAATAAACAAGCTTGTCTGCCTGTTTTAAGAACCCTGTAGATCATCTAGATCAAGCAGATTTTTACTTCTTAGCTGAATTTGCAATGCTTTCTAAAGGAAAAAAGAAGAAATCTCGAGAAGAAAAACACTTGTCTTTGTGACAAGCCTCAAAGCACAGTCAGGGCACGAGTGTGATGGTGTTCACAGGGGTCTGAGGATGAGGGAAGAGATGAGGATCTGACTCCATGTTTCAGAAGGCTTGATTTATTATTTTATGATATATATTATATTAAAACTATACTAAAAGAATAGAAGAAAGGATTTAATCAGAAGGCTAGCTAAGAATAGAAAAAGAAAGAATGAATAACAAAGGCTTGTGGCTTGGACAGAGAGTCTGAGCCAGCTGACTGTGATTGGTCATTAATTAGAAACAACTCTAAGAGACCAATCACAGATCCACCTGCTGCACTCCACAGCAGCAGATAACCATTGTTTACATTTTGTTTCTGAAGCCTCTCAGCTTCTCAGGAGAAAAAAGGATTTTTTCTCCTAAGGATAAGGATCCTAAGGAAAGGATTTTTCAGAAAATATCATGGCTACACACGAGGTGCTTGGAATGGCTTTTTAGCCAGGTTGTGGCACTGCACTGGGTCTGGAGTCCCCGGGAGCCCTCCCTGTCCCCAGGAGCCCAGCCTACACTTGGTGGCAATGTTCCTCTCCTGCACTCCCAGCGCGTTCTCGCTGTCGGCGCTGCGCAGGCGGCCCCGCGGCTCCAGGTACTGCAGGGCCAGGCCCAGGTTCTCCCCGTTGGTGCTCAGCGAGCGGCTCGAGGGCACCAGGGTGAAGAGATTCCCTTGGTGACGTCGGATCCGGGGAAACGTCCTCCGGCCTGGGGAGAAGGAACATCTTGAAATAAACGCTTGCAAGTGGGAGGTAATGGCTGGGGGTTGAGCAGCGGGGAGAAGGGAGAGAAATCCCAAGTTCTGCTCTGTTCCCATGGAGCGGAATCTGCTGCCAAACTGACGAGATGCAAAAATATAACAGCTCAGGGCTGGTGCTGCCTGAGTTCTGTACAGCCCTGGATCATTCCCAAAGCAGAAGGCAGAGAACACTCTGTAATGCCCTCAGTGCTGTAAGATCTAAACTTACCTTCCAAAGGAGAAATCTGGTTTAAAGGCTCTGAGCACAAACTCTTAACAACTACATACAAAATGACTTTCTAGATAACGTGCCTGGACTTGCAAATAAATATCATAAATAAAGATCATGCCAACTTGCACCTCATGAAATTTGGAGAGATTATTTTGCATAAAGCCATCTGATTGAGCAGAGATGTAATTCTTTAAGTCCCTGCTATATTTAAAAGACCCAGAAGCAAGTCTGCAATGCAAATTAGCAAAGTATAACGAATCTCTGTGGTAGGAAAGTACTTATATAGGGCCAAGTCTAACAGTTATGTCCACAATTCCCTACTCAGCCTGGATAACACCAGAAAGGACAAAGAATTACAAAGTAAACAAAGAATTACAAACAACAACCATTGGTCTCCATGAAAATGTGGCATCATGCAGCATGAATCTCAGCACTAATTGCAAGGACCAGGGCACTTCCAGGCTCTCCAAATAGGAGTTACCCTCGTGTAGACATTGCCACTGCCTCACTTCTTTTCCCCAGCCTGGGATGGGAGCTGTGGGACCAACTCACCATCGCTGTAGTCCTTGTGCTGCATGGAGACGTTGTAGCGCCGAGGGTAGGTGCCACCTTTGCCTGCCTTGTCATAGATCTGATTCTCACGGTCTGCCAGGAGAAGCAAAGACAAAAGTGAGGCTCCTTCAAAAAACATTAACTTCTAATAACAGAATTTTCCTGTAACAGCAGGTTTTTAGGAAGGGGCAATAAATAATTTCATAGCTTTTCCATCACTGTGTCCCGCGAGCGGCTCGAGGGCACCAGGGTGAAGAGATTCCCTTGGTGACGTCGGATCCGGGGAAACGTCCTCCGGCCTGGGGAGAAGGAACATCTTGAAATAAACGCTTGCAAGTGGGAGGTAATGGCTGGGGGTTGAGCAGCGGGGAGAAGGGAGAGAAATCCCAAGTTCTGCTCTGTTCCCATGGAGCGGAATCTGCTGCCAAACTGACGAGATGCAAAAATATAACAGCTCAGGGCTGGTGCTGCCTGAGTTCTGTACAGCCCTGCATCATTCCCAAAGCAGAAGGCAGAGAACACTCTGTAATGCCCTCAGTGCTGTAAGATCTAAACTTACCTTCCAAAGGAGAAATCTGGTTTAAAGGCTCTGAGCACAAACTCTTAACAACTACATACAAAATGACTTTCTAGATAACGTGCCTGGACTTGCAAATAAATATCATAAATAAAGATCATGCCAACTTGCACCTCATGAAATTTGGAGAGATTATTTTGCATAAAGCCATCTGATTGAGCAGAGATGTAATTCTTTAAGTCCCTGCTATATTTAAAAGACCCAGAAGCAAGTCTGCAATGCAAATTAGCAAAGTATAACGAATCTCTGTGGTAGGAAAGTACTTATATAGGGCCAAGTCTAACAGTTATGTCCACAATTCCCTACTCAGCCTGGATAACACCAGAAAGGACAAAGAATTACAAAGTAAACAAAGAATTACAAACAACAACCATTGGTCTCCATGAAAATGTGGCATCATGCAGCATGAATCTCAGCACTAATTGCAAGGACCAGGGCACTTCCAGGCTCTCCAAATAGGAGTTACCCTCGTGTAGACATTGCCACTGCCTCACTTCTTTTCCCCAGCCTGGGATGGGAGCTGTGGGACCAACTCACCATCGCTGTAGTCCTTGTGCTGCATGGAGACGTTGTAGCGCCGAGGGTAGGTGCCACCTTTGCCTGCCTTGTCATAGATCTGATTCTCACGGTCTGCCAGGAGAAGCAAAGACAAAAGTGAGGCTCCTTCAAAAAACATTAACTTCTAATAACAGAATTTTCCTGTAACAGCAGGTTTTTAGGAAGGGGCAATAAATAATTTCATAGCTTTTCCATCACTGTGTCCCCACTTCTTCTATTTATACAATCCCAGCAAGCAGGGAGGGCGGCCAGCCAAGAGCAGAAAGTGTCTGGGTCAAATAATCTTTGGTAGCAAAGACATACCTGAGAACTCCTGTCTGTTGTCAGGAAAGCTCTGTGCCCTTGACATCCGTGACTTCCGAAAAGAAGGGCTAATAGAGAAAGAAGGCAAGAGTAAGTTTTGCTGTTGTTTGGGGTATTATTTTTTTGTTGTTTTATTTTCTAAATGAACAAGTAGAGCCTTGTCTAAAAGAGATTTAAATACCCTGCAGCCAGATGTTCTCAGAGGGGTGGCTCCACACAGGTTGCTTGCTTCAGAACTTTGTATTTATAACTTAAAGCTACTGAAGCACCAGTTTGCTGGTCTGCGGTTGTGCCAGAAAATAACACAGCCTTAAGACATAGTTAGTGCTCTTGTTAAAGCTCTTGTTTCCCTCCAAGAAAATGTATGTGATAGAAAAGAGGATTTTATGTAAGTACCACTGGCATTTCCACCTGAGCACCCACGTTCTCACCAGTTTGTACATTTGTACCTGGCTGCTCACCTGTCCAAGGACTGGCAGCTTCCTGACACTGAGTTTTCAGCACTGCTTAGAGGGTCCAGCATCTGCAACACAGAAGAAACCACACAGCAACATGAGTGCAGTCCACAGCCCAGGAGAGGCTGTGACAGAGGAGCAGAGCCCATGACTGCTTGCCTGCAGGATGTTCAGCTGAAGAAGGGAGTCTAAGCCTATTTAAATGTATAATTTTCCTTTATCTCCCACAGAAATTAGGTTCATATAAAATTTGAGGCACTGCTTTAGTTGTTGAAGGACTCTGCTGTGAAAAATGCAAGCTTTAGCAGCCTTGTGCTGCATTTCGATCCCAACTGGCTCCAGGAACAGTCTCTGCTGGTGCTGCTGCCTCCACCTGCAAGTCGCCCTTTGGCCTCACTTCCCACTTTTCTGAATGGAGAGCAGAGTTTCAAAAGCAAGAGGGTCACACAAACCTGGTAATAGGAAACCTTGTCACATGTGTGACAGCACCAAAACTGCTCAGTCAGAGGTGGAGGGGCAATGCCCAGAGCAGGGAACTACTTCTGGCAGCCCAACAAAGGCTTTGAACTTACACAGCTACAATCTGAAGCTGTTAAAATGCACAAAGTAGCATTTTCATAAACCCAGAATGATTTGGGTTGGAAAGGACTTTAAGGGTCATCCAATTCCACCTCCTACCATGGGCAGGGACACCTTCCACTACATCAGGTTGCTCTAAGGACACTTCCAGGGATGGGGCAGCCACAACTTTCTGGACAACGCGTGCCTCACCACTTAACGGTGTTGATGCAACCAGAGCCAGTGAATATTTGGGAGAGGAAAGGAGGGCCCAGGTGCCAGCAGAAGCCCTTGGCAGGTGGGTACTCACGCACTGCTCGCTGGTCTCGGGGATGAACTCGCCCTCGCTGTGGATGCTGGTGTAGGAGCCCTGGCGGGCGATGCGCTGCTGCCGCTCGGGGACGTAGCCGGGCGGGGGCGAGCTGCGGCCCGTGTTCTGGGAGCCTGTGACAGGGACACACTCACACTGCTGCTGGGACACTGCTGCGGCAGGCATCCCACCACAGCACACCCCTATTCACCCACAGTAACTGCAGAGCGAACCCCACAGTGTGGACAGACACAGGACTAGGGAAACCAAACTGTCTGATGTGCACCACCCCTACAAAACCCCCCCTCTATCCCCCGACAGTAACCGCAGAGTGAACCCTACAGTGGGGACAGACGTGGAACCTCTGAAACCAAACTGTCTGATGTGCACCATCCCCACCACAGCACAGCTCCATCCCCCGACAGTAACTGCAGAGTGAACCCCACAGTCTGGACAGACATGGAACCAAGGAAACCAAACTGTCTGATGTGCACCATCCCCATTGCCTCCACACCAAACCTCTATCTACCACAATAACTGCAGAGTAACCCACAGTCTGGACAGACATGGGACCAAGGAAACCAAACTGTCTGATGTGCACCTGTACTGATGTTTTAGATGCTATGTGATTATTGCTGAAGCTCCTGACAAAGCAGTCACCTATTTCTAATTTCTTCTGCTCAACCTTCTGAGCAAAATTCCAGTTTAATCATCTGTTAGTGGCACTACCTAAAGAGTCACTCTTGTGCTACCGAGAGAAACTTCACTCTTAGGGTTTATTTTTTCCTTGCAGATCTCAAAGAAGATGAAACTAGATACAGGAAGAAAAAAACCCCTTTTTGCAGTGACCTATCCACCTGCAGCTGCCACCGATTCCCACTGTGAGCTCCAGGAACTGCTGTGGTCCAGGCCAATCTGCTCAAGGTCACACATGAAGCCAGAGGCAGCAGGTGGAGATCAGCTCTCAAGCTGTGCTCCTTACAACACTGTCTTTAATTAACTGTGTGTACTCAGGTGCTAGGAAAGATGGGTAAAGATCAGCAAATATTCTCCCAAGGAAAATATTTTCTACAGAAGTTGTAATAAAGAGCAAAGGCGAAGAGCTGGGAGAAGTAGACTGAAAAGCAGAGCACACACCTTTCAGGGGGCTGCAGAAGGAAAATGAACAATGCTGGCATGGCTTAGGGTGCAAGGGGGATGAACTACATGAAAAAAAAGGGATTAAGAAAATCATAGGATCATTAAGGTTGGAGAAGACCTCCAAGATTGTCAAGTCCACAGTGTATTGCTCAGAGCTACCACCTGATGTCCCAAGCAGCTCCCAGGGCTGATGAGCCCTCTGGAGGGGTGGGATAACCCCGGCAGTGCGTGGGCTGCCCCAGCCCTGGAGCACTTTCACTCCTTCCGAGACAGATGCCCACGGCCAGAGCGAGCCCGGCCCGCTGGCACTGGCAGAGGGGCTGCTGGGGAAAGGCCCCATCCCTGGGCAGGAAAAGGAAGTCGGCACTAAATCCATGTATATCAAAGGAAGTGAGTGGAAAAAACACAAGCCCTGCCAGAATGCTTAGTAACTTTTTTTTTTTTTTTTAAATAAAAGTTATCACTACTTCCAAAGCTCTGAACTGGTGACAAGAGGCTGGGGCTGTTTGGAGCTCAGGATTCACACAGGTCCCTCTCCTGCCTGCAAAAAGCTTTAGTTGAACACTGCTATGGACTTTAATTGCATGACATGGTAAGAATTGGAGAGTCTCTCTGCCTGAAACACCAGCAAACAGGGCACCTTCCTCTTCCAAACCAAAGACAAGAAAAGAGAAGGAAGAAGAAATTGATGCAAGACCGAGCTATTGCCAAATTACCAGCAGACCTCTGACACAACTGGAACTCTTCTGGACCTCTCATAATGTAACAGCCTGGTATTCTGACACATTCAGAAAATAAAAGCAAAGGCTTCTTGACTGATGAATGGCAAGTCATTCAGAAAGCATCCATAAGCTGGGATTGGAGGAAAGAGTATCACAGTTCACCCATGACAGATACTTGCTACAGTCTGTTGGCTTTGGCACCATTACCTGGATACCTCAGAATGTCAGTAAAGAAAAATATGTATATAGAGATATTTTAAATGAAATAATTTTGGCATTCAATTTGTCTGTTATAGAAGAAACGTGGTGTTCAGACATGCATGGATACCACTTCTCAGGACCAAGGAATGTTGCTCTTTTTATGCATATTAACTTCAAACTAGGAAGGATAGTAAAAGTCTTTTTGTCCCCGTTTCAGTCACGTACTTCACAAGTTTTCAGTATTTTGTTTGTTTGCTGCTTCATAAAAGCAAATTGTACAGAAGGGGATCAGCAAACTCTGCACAGGATACAAGCAGGTTTGTTAGACAAGTTCTACACTGAGAACTACTGCTCTGGTTCACAAGTCCTTCCCTCTGAGCTCACTCTCCCAGTTACCTTTGCTCAGAACAGGGAGGATCCAACTCTGGTTTGGGTCCCCCAGTATGGAGACTGTTGTGGTTTAAGCTGATTTATTATTTGATACTTTGCACTGCAAATACTGATCTAAAATAGTGCAATAATTCTGCCTCAATTTCACAGAGTTAATGAAACTGAAGCACTCCTTTGCTACAGGGAAGAACTTGCAAACAAAACAACTCTGACACTCCCAGCTCCTGGTACTGCCCTGTGTGACTTGCATCACTTGTCCTCAGGCATTAGCTGTGACAAGCCCCAAAATAGCTGTTGTAACAAACAGAGTCATCCTCTGCTTCAATTTCCAGCAGAATTTACCTTCTTTCTGAAGCAGAAATATGCAGAGCAGCATTTCAGCTCTGGCCTTCACATCCTCACCTTCCTCCTGCACCTTCACTGCTCAGTGAGCTTCACACCAAGGAGTCAAACCCTAAACCACAGACTTTTCTGGGGTTTTTTTGGCCCATAAATACTTGAAGGTGTTTGACATGTTTTAGTTTTTCATATAAAGGTTAACAGCTTTGAGAATCGTTCAAGAACAGATTTGAATTGCGCTGCATGGTTAGAGTAGGTTGTAACATAGAAATTGGGAGAAATCAGACAAATCTGCCAGAGATGGAAGTAATAAAAACTACAGAATTCTTACATGAACCTTTCCCCCAAACAGGAGTTCACTGGGCTGACAGAAACCCAAGGAAATGAGATAAAGGTACATATTACTCTGATTTTTTTGATTATCTTTTGTGCACCTCTGATTTTGTCTTGTGCTGATAACTCTAGAAGTGAAAGTTGAGGCAACTCAGAATGTAGGACACTAGCTGGATATCCACTACTAATTCCTACCAAAATGCTTGATTACAGGAGTCAGGAGAGATTCCAAAGCCCGACATAAAAAAAATCAAATCTAGGTTACATGAGCTGAAATTGCCAATCTAAATAAAAAGCTTAATAGACTCACATCAGCTTTCCAAATTTCTAACCACAATGGCTCTGGCTTTGGGACATCCCCTTTAGCAGCTCCTCAGCTGTTCCACAACTTAGCAAGGAACTTTGAAACATTCTACTGTAAACATATTAAGAGCTTTTGAAAATGAACTGCCTTGTCCCAGAATAACCTTTCAATTTCTCATGGCTCTCCTAAATGCTATACCATAAACACTAGTGTCCAAAAGCTACATTTCAACAAACAAAAACACGTAGAAGTGGCAAAAATACTCACTGACAGACAGATGCCTGCTTCTGGGTTCTGGCTGCTGGTAGGGTGTGCTCACATCCCCTACAGATTGGGAAGTTTTAATCCTGACTTGCTTGGGCAGTCCAGAGTGGGGTGAAGAACTGGTCTGTTGGGTAAAATGGAAAGAATAAAACAAAATAAAGTGAGATGAAGCAGCTCAAGCAGTCTGGCCACAGTTTAAAAAAAAATTATGCTTTGTACCAAGAAAGTGCTGAGCGACAGTTCTAGAGCCTGAAATCTGATTAATCCAGAAAACACAAACAAAAAGACAGCAAAAGAGCCAGGTTTACAATTAGGGTGTAAAACAGGAATCAGAGAACTAGAACAAGTGCAGCTCAACCCAAGTGCATGATTTGCAGTGCCTGACACCACCAGGTACCTGAGGGGTTCCTGTCACCCCCTGAGACCAGAACACAGAAGCACCTCCAATTTCCATCAACCACCTTTGCCAGCAGAGATAAATTTTGAATCTTGCACTGTTTCAGAAGTAATCTGACTCCCCACAGCCTTTAAAAAGTAAATTCATAACTCAAACTAAGTAAAAATAAATTCTGGAGAGGTTAATAGCACCAACAGTCAGGAGATGCCAAGATGAATTTATTCATTCTTTCCCTGAACTTACATAGATATTATCTAATTAAAGATCATTTTTCTACAGAGCCCTCATCTCATTCAAAGCAGGAAGAGGAGTGAGACACATGAAACCTCCCCCAAGCCACTGAGATTCTGTGTCAAAGCAGGGGCTCAATACCTGCAGACACTTTCAATTTTAACCCTGACCCAACACACCTAGCTTTACAAGAAGGTGCAATATTCCCCTCCTCTTGAGTTACAAAATTTATCTTATTTGAAAAGAACATAACCAAAGACACCTCAAGGAAATAAATTCTGACTTCCAAAAATTATTTGAACATGACAAGCGAAGAAGGTGCAACAACTCAAATATTTTAATTCAATATTAAATTACTGGATGGTTGCACATTTAATGAGTGCATACACTTGAAAGGAGTAAGGAAAGAGTCTGATTTAAGTCACATAAACTCCACCATGGGCAGGTCCATGGGAGCTGGATGAAGGTGCTAATGAGGTCACCCTGCTTTAAAAACTGCAATGTTTTAGCCCCCAAACAGCTGCTGAAGTCAGGGAAAAAAATCCAACACAAAGAGACACCTATAGCTGAGCCTATGCAAAGAGGATAAACACATGCATTTGTGCCTGGGAAAAGTGATTTTATAATCCCTGTCACACTCAGTTAATGCTGCCATCATGCTTTAGGGTCTTAGGGGTAAACCTCTTGATTTTGCAGTCCCAGAAGTTGTTACCCACATGGTTTCTGTCCTGGGACAGCAACAGTATCCTCAGGCTTTTCACATTTGAGCTCCTGTCCAAGAGATCCACAGCTTTATCCAGGTCATCTTGGTTTTTCAAAGGAATAGAGAGCTGCAAAATAAAGAGCATGGAAGAAAATCATTAGAAAAGACAGAAAAGAAAAACTCTACTTCTACAATGGGTTGTTTAAATACAATGGGTATTTAAACAAACATTAGAAAAACACCAGACTCTAAAACAGGATTCTGATTGCTCAGTTATTCCACAGATTTTCACTCCAATGCTGTCTTACTTTTTAATGAGGTTTTCCTCCCATGTCAGAGAAATGGCTGACCCTAATGCAAATTCCTCTAAAGCCACAAAAGTGTGAATTGCTACCTGGATTTGCTGTCTGCAAAGAACAGAGACTTGTCAGCCCCTGACTCTCTGATGAGAAAATGGTATCAGAATACTTAAGTATCCAGAACTATGATCAAGTGAAAATTTGGTTTTATGTAGAAATAGAGTGTCCTAAGCAACACAGAACAAGGGAAACAAGATGCTGATGTTTGTACAACACACACACATCAGTGAGACGCTTTATCAGGATCAGCACATTTGCCTTTTGGATCAGGGATTCAACGATGGTTTGTATTAAAGAAAGACCCAAAAATTAAATTTCTGGGTAGGGAATTTGTGCTGGGGAAAGGAAGTGTCACGCAGAGAGCACTGAGAGCTCAGTACCTCGTTGTTCATGTAGTGGAGGTCCAGGGGCTGCCCAAAGGCTGTTTTCACTTTCTGCTGCACGTCTTCGTAGCGCACGGGACGGACAAACGGAATAATCCTGGGAGGAAAGAGAGCCACTGCCTCACTCCAGAGATTCACAATGATAGTGCAATCAAATCACATGGCTGAACCATTAAAAACACATCTGAATGGTCTCCTTTCATCCACAAGCAAGTAGGGAACCTTTCAAATTTAAATTTATTTGTATTATTTCAATAAGGAATTATTGATCTCTGGCCCATTTCCCTACAGTTTGTCAAAATGCAATATTCAGCTGGAGATTTCAAATAGAATCCCTTTGTCCCTGGGCAGAAAAGAATCCTTTTTTGAATAAACGCCTTTCACATAACAGGATACAAATGCCCTGTGCACCTTGGCTTAAAAAATACCACCTGCTCTGGCACAGATGAGGTTCTGCCACAAAGAGCTGGATTGTGAGCACCAATTAACAAACTTGTCACGAGGCAGAAATAACAGGATACAACAAGGTCTCCCCCGAGCCTACTCTTCTCCAGGCTAAACAATCCAAGATCCTCTTCACACACAAACTATTAAAATATCTGGTTATACTTTTTGTCCTCAGTTGGAAGATTAGTGTTCTTTCCAAAGCAATTTCTGCTAGTTAACTTTCAGAAAAAAATATCTTTTGCAACGAAAAAACTTTCAGGTTTTTTATATTTAACTTCCTCCTATTTCTTTTGCTACATCAGCGCACTACAAATGATCAAGGGACTGTTTGGACTTCCAAGTCACAGAGTGGACCACGGAAACTCAAGACCTGTTCTTGCCCAACTGAGACTCTGAATTTTCTCACAGGAGTTTGTGGGGAAAGCGGGGGAGAGGGGCTTTGTGTAGGGGCCACAGAGCAGCTGTGGCTGCCAATGGATCCCTGGCAGTGTCCCAGGCCAGGCTGGATGGGGTTTGGAGTGACCTGGGACAGTGGAAGGTGTCCCTGCCCATGGCAGGGGTGGCACTGGGTCTTTAAGGTCCCTTCCAACCCAAACCATCCTGGGATTCTGTGGCTCTGGGATGAACCTGTGCTTTGGAGAGAAGGTTTAGTTTCCCAGTCATCCATCCACACAGCCTCATCAGCCCTGGGTATCCTTTTAAGAGATGCAGCTTTTGTTTGAAATAACCCTTGTGTTCCTCAGCCCCTTCCCATGAAGGGTTATCTTGCTACCAGACCTACAACATTCAGCAGTTTGGAAATAATTGTCCTTGTTAAAAAGCTGCCCACAATAACATTTTCTACATATTCCTAAGAAACCCATACATGAAATCACAGTGCTCTGGCACCACACAAATGCAATGTGGCTCTCAGTCCCTTATAAAGGCTCCCATTCTACACTCAATGCTTTCAAAAGCAGAGCTGTTCTCAGGTGCCACAAATTTTATTAGTTTAAAAACTCTGTGCACTCCTCTAACACAAAATCCTGGACTGCAGGGTTTAAGGAGCCCATTCCTGCCTGACCACCTTAAATATTTGTGGTTAGATCTGGCAGCTCCTGTGAAACCAAGCACACACACTGACATTCTGGTGCAAGCTCCCTGTCTGGAACTGCACACTGTGCTGGGAGCAGGGAATTCGGGCGAGCACAACTGCATAATTAGACTGACACACAATCAACCTTTTCATTTTAGGAAAAAAAAACAAAAAACAAACCAGGAGAAAACCCTTCTGCCCCCTGGAATGCACCCAGCAGACAGGCAAGATGATAAGCCTGTGGTGACAGGAGCGTTCCCCTGTCCTGACACAGTGTGACAAGGAACTGTGACACTTCCCACTGTGGCTCTGTTGTCCCCACAAAGCCCCTGACACAGAATAGTGCTGAGCAGACCTGGCTGACAAAGGAAGAAGCAAATCCCAGTGATGATTACCTGTAAAATTTCTCCCACAGCACAAGAAGTCACTGAGAGAATTCATCACATAGGATTTCAGTGAAAGAAACAGTTCAAGTTTGGGGGAAGAGTAGAAATTATTCTCCACAGCCTGCTTTGCCAACAAAGAACACTTCTGCTTCCCTAACAGAAATCCCAAAATCTGACAAAGGAGGAGCTTCAACAACCTGGCCAATAACCTCTGCTAGAACAGGCTGTGAGGATCACTACAAACAACTTGTTCTCCTGTGCCATGGACATTAAATTTGCATTTTATCACGAAATTGTGAACTACTTCATGTTGGAAGTACTGCCTGGCCTGGGAGAAACCATCTCCCAAGATGGCTGTGAAGATGGCACATACATTCATGCTTACAACCCAATTAATATCTTCCAAAATAAGAACACTATAGCCCAGCACCATGTTTTCCCTCAGTGAGAGCAGACCCAGAGACCACAGACAAGCCTGGAGCCCTCCTGAGTTCACAGAGCCACGGGTCATTAAATGTTTCAAGAGTTCCTCTTGAATTGATGGCAAATAAGAGGCTTTTTGGGACCTACTTTGAAATAGTTCAGCAATTTTATCCATTGGAAACAATGCTGTAAAAACTGAAACCGCTATTTCAGTTATTTCTGGTTTTTTTTTTTGGTAAAAGAATGTCTCTAAAAACCAAATATCAGAGGAAATAACAAAGAAGGTCTTACACCAATGAGAAAAAAATCTCCCCTTATTGTATCAATTGCTCAATCACAGCAGGGCAATGATAGTGACAGGGCATCAGGAAGTGAGAAACTAGAAAAGAATGATGCTGATTTGATCAGCTTCGTTTGGTTTCAGTTAAATGAAAAAATGGGAACATATCTGAAACAAGACTTTCAGGCTGAATTTTTTTCAGGCTGGACAGCTTTTAAAAATTCTGCAGTTCACTTACAAATAAATGTTATGGAAATAAATCAGTGTTTTATGACACACTGATCTCTAAAAATAACCAAGTTGTGTGTGAGCTGTTTGCTATTGCCTTCACTGTGTGATTTCCATTCAGGAAAAAGGAAAGCAAAGCCAACAAAATATTTAAGCTAAATTACTGATGACTAAATCATTCTCCCAAGCAAAGAATCAAAGCAGTGAAGGCCAACTTACCGTCTCTCCCCATTATGTTCAAACTTTATCCTGACATCATTCTGCAGGAGAAAGAACAAAAGGTGAGCTCACAATCAAACTCTGGCACACACAACAGCACACAAATGCACCATATTATGATTTTAGTTTTTTAACTTTCTCCGTGGAAGCTGAAGCAGACTGGGGAAACAAGTGGCTGATACATGAACACAGCACGTGAGGAATGGAGAAACTGCTGAAGGAGAAAGAGAAGAAAAGGGGTAAAAACTAAGCTGTAATTTTTGCAACCTAACACTTAAACAGAAGACATTGAAATAAACTTTGAAAAAAATTAATCTATCTTTAACACTGAATGGGAAAAATCTGAAATTCAGTCCTAACTGCTTATTAATCTGAAGGCAATTTTCTTTAAGCATCCTCAAAGCACGCATGGCAGGAAACAGAGAGGGAATGTGCTACATTTTTTATTCCTACTCCTATTTTTGAATTTTTATTCCTGTTTATTATTCTTTATTCTTAAGACATGGAATTAATCACTGCTTTTTCAAAAATGCAGCCCCTGAAACTCAGAGCTACAAACAGGCTGATTCTGTGTTACCTTTTAAAGTTCTAAGGTTTCAGCAAAGGGATCATCACGACCATCTGATAGTTAAAAGCACTGACTGTGCAACCTGTGCAGTCACTGTAAACTCAGAAGATGCTGGGTGGCATGCAACAGTCAACAAGCTGAACTTTCAACTCTGGACATTGAAGTTCAAATCCCAATTTAGGTCAGAAAGATAAAAATAAAAGGGAAAAAATCTACTATGATAAGACTCCATCATTTCTGCTGCACAATTTATGTGATTGGAATAGATTAAGCCATCTGTGAAAGCCTCAGACAATAGGCAATCATACATCTAGGAACTTCAAAAAAAACGTGGCCAGGAAATGCTCTTTAGCTGGAGGAAGTTTCTGGCAGGCCCAGTGGTCAAGAATGCAGTTCAAAAGGACCCACGGAGTCCCTGGGAGCACACGGAATTCCTGCAGAGCTGGACCAGGGAAAATGACCTTCCCAATCCCAGCCACGACCAGCTGCAGGTGGTCACTCACACATAACCTTAAAGAGTGGTTTTTAGATGTGGGAAGAGAAAGAACTTAGTCTAGAATTACTCCAAAATGAAAAAAAAAAGAAATCTAGAGAACTCATTTGAATTGATCAGTAAAGAAACAATGCAGCTAACAGCACAGGAATAATATGAAGTCACTGCACACAACTTGAAGACATATTCCTAATTTATAATTGCTAATATGGAAATGAAGTCAGTTTTCTTACCGGGATTTTTTTTTCTTCCACTGCAGAGGCACACTGGTTCATTATTGCAGGGCTGCCCAAGAAGGGGGGACTGCTGGCATTGTGTTTTTTCTTTAAAAAAGAATAAAATCACTTAAAAAATGGAAATATGACTGTGAAATCAGAAAGTCACTTGCTAAATTTTTTAGCTGGGCAGACCAAACCCCATAAAAAATACATATGGGGAGAATGCAGTATACATACATGTATAATGTAATATATACTAAATATTTTATTAAACTACATAAATGTATAGCATATATAATACATACAGTTGATATGATATTCATTAGTCTTATGTAAAAATATAAAATATATAAAAGCTACCATATTTGCCACAGCCTGAGCAGGATCAAGGAGCTACTTCCCATCTGATGCTTTGGCTGCTGGAAGCACAGGACAGAGCCAAGGATCTGATCTCCTCTGTCCACCTGCTCTGTCCCTTCAGTGCCAGGTCACCAGTTCGGGCATTCACAAACAATTTTACCTGTCTGTTGGAGTGAGCAGTGTCCTTATTCTTCATGGTGTCATACCCGGGCAGGCGGTGCCGCCTGCCCATCTGGAGTGCCACCAGGTCCTTCATGATGGACTTCAAGGCCTCTTGTTCATCTGTGATGCACAAGAATTTTAGGAGTAAGTTGTCTGAGTGAGCACCAACCATGACATTTCTGCAGCTCTGACACTTCTACACTGGTTTTCTGCTGGCTCACAGAACAACAATCCTTTTTAGGATCTTTGCAAATACACTGTGATTTAATTTAGTCATAAAAAAGCCCAAAATTAACTGAATATCATGACATAATAGACAGATAAATGTTAAGTCACTTGTCCAATATCATAGAAGGATCTGGGCAGAGTATGGGTGAGAATGAATATCCCCAGCCCCTAATTCTGTTCAAAAGTCTTCACAACAAACAGCAAAACCTGGACAGATTTGCTAGACTATCACAGGTCATTTAGGAAGGGCAAGCTGACGTGCTTCTGCCAAGGAAAACCTGGGAAAAGTCTGTTCTTTCCCATTTTATGTCCTGTTAACTCTGAATTCTTGCCTGCTAGTGGAACAAACCACGGCCAGTAGAAAGAGAAATGAAAATCTGGACAAAGATTCCTCTTGGAGTATCTGTGAACACAAATCCACTTGCACTGATTGCCCCAACACGTTCCTCTCTTCCCTCAGAGCAAGCTGATGGAATAAAATTCAAACCATTTTATGAGATTTCAAGATCTGCTGAACAGGTTCAAGTTGTCCAGCACTAGGAACACTGTCTGCTGGCAAAGTAAAATGCAGCAGGTTCAATTCAAGGCTTCTTGCCTTGCAGCAATATAAAGACACACATTGATTTTTTTCTTCTATGTTCCACTGACTAAGAATTACTTTCTGAAGATTCCTGATGTAATAAATTTAAAGTATTCTCTCCCACTGCCTGTTTGTTTTGAGAAGTGGTACTTAGCAGAACTTTGTGCTTAGAGAAAAAAAACAAAGATGTAAAAAGAGAGAAATGCACAATAGCTGTGATGGATGGTAGATGAAGGTCTGAAAGCTATGGAAATGAATCCTTTCCTTAAGCAAGGGTAAGGACCTTAAATTCTTGATATTGCAAAAGGTAAAGGAAGCTACCAAGTGAAGTTCTGTCCAAAATGGGACTGCACTGGGCACTTGGCTGCCAGGCACTAACAAAGCAGCACCTCATGCTGGCACTGCTCCTGGCACACTCCTGCCCTCTGCATTGCCTGCCTGCTGTCTCACATATCAAGACTCAAAAAGGTTTTAGGGATAAAGTGTCGTTTCCATGGCAAATAATACACTCAGTTAAATCCTTCCTGATATTAAGGCATTACTTAGGCATGGAATTTGAAGCAATGATCTGATCAGCTCTGGACATGCCCAGGAGAAGCTGCCCTTTCTAAAAGAGTTTGGGAAGAGCTGAACCCTAGATTTGAAAGAAAAGTTTTGGGGTTTTTTTTTGATAATTGGGATTTTTGGAAGTGATGTGAGCCAGATGAGGTTATCACAGTTCCTCCTTTTTTCCCCTCGCTCTGCCACTTTGAGAACTTTGAATTGAAATGAGCATTTCTGAAGCTGATTTGTAAATAGCCAAAACTTAATTTTAAGAATCCACCATGGCTACACATCCATCCCTGATTCATGGCACTGGTTTGATAGGTAAATCACTTGCATTTGGAAGAGCTGTCCTGGGAACAGCTGCTGAACATCAAAGGATGGACTGGCTCACACTGGTACTTCTCTGTAAAAGGGACTCAGTGGGATGATTTGTTTCTGCAATTTTGTGTCGTGCATTTGTTCACGAGTCTCTCCAAAGCAGTCAGCTTATGTTTTATGCAGAAGACTGGCTTCATAATTAATCAATGTCTGAATAACAAACTAGATTTTCGCAATGCTTAAAGATGACAGATGTGGGACACATACGGCTTGTAAAGCACGCAGGGAGCAGATCCTGCTGAAAGTTAAAAGCAGAATGAGAAAAATACACCTCTTTGTAAGGAGGAAACAGCTGAAGTCCCAGTCAGAACAGAACAGTCACACTAGGATTATCTTTGCTAAAACAAATAGTTTCTGCCCTGGTCTGTTTTAGCTTTCACAGGATCCCAAAATGGTTTGGGTTGGAAGGGACCTCAAAGCCCATCCAGTGCCACCCCTGCCATGGCAGGGACACCTTCCACTGTCCCAGGCTGCTCCAACCCCATCCAGCCTGGCCTTGGACACTGCCAGGGATCCAGGGGCCTCCTCACCCTCACAGGGAGGAACTTCTTCCCAACATCCCATCCATCCCTGCCCTCTGGCAGTGGGAATCTGTTCCCTGTGTCCTGTCCACTTGTAAAGCCTCTCTCCATCTTTCTTGCAGGCTCTCCTCAGGCACTGGAAGGTGAATCCTAACTTGGTCCTGAGAGCACCCAACATCTGAGATACATCCACTGTGTTTCTACAATGTTATACCAGAAACATCAAACCTAGACCAGATCATGAAAGGGAAGGAAAAGAATTTCCCAATGCATCTGCAGAAGGTGTTAATTACAGAAAAAAAAATCTTAAAAAAGGAATGCAGAGCAGAGAATATGAAAAAATCCAAATCAAAGCCCAGCAAATCTCTGCTGTCCAAGACAAGCCAAATGAGACAATAACCACATTGTGGCAGTGGAGAAGGGAGAGCACTCCTTGACATTCCAACTGCATGTAAAAGAAGCAAGTGGTGTAAGTAACACAACCAAAGCAAGAGGCTGCTTTTTGAGAAGCACATCAGCCAAAGGAAATAAGTGCTGGGATCTATCTCAGCACTAAGTAACCCCTTGTGGGATGAAAATGTGAAGAAACAGCTGTGAATGAAGCTAAAGTTCCAGGTAGGCAATGGCACAACTTTTTCCTTTTTTTTTTCTTAAGTTTCCAACTTTACAGTTGAACATTTAACCTTTTACCTTTACTGGAGTGTCTCCAATTTACTGGTATTCTTTCCTTTTGATGGTATTAAGAACAGCCTTGGAGTCACCTGGCAGACAAAGGCTGAAACCGTGCGCAACAAAATACTACAACCTATGGCCTGGAACACCCCTGATGCTCCTACCACCCAAAACACTCAGGGAAGAGCTGGGATACAACTTTTCCACTACAGTGCAGTTTGGGTTTGGCCAGATACCAGGAGGACGAAGAAGAGCTTGTCTTGGCAGAGTTCCTTTGGGCAAGAAGCAAACGAGCTATGAAAGCAGTTTATAGCTGAGGGCTGATGACAAGAAATCAAGTCCATCAAAGAATAGGTCTGAGAATAAGAATTCTCCTCTAAACACTATCATCACTGGAAAACAAAGATCAGTGGCTGGCTACAGGTGTTCTACCCCAAGTTCCAGGCTGTGTGGAGTCAGCAGTCATTCACTTGTGGCACAGAGGACACATCCAGCCAACTGTGTGTTCTCTATTACAGACTGCAGCTTGGCTATGAAGTGAATTTATTTATTAGCAATTTGTGAATTGACAACACAAACTCTGAAGGGCAGCATCTGGCAAACGCTGGAGCTCAATGCTCTCAGGAATAGGTGGGGATTGTTGGGGTGTCCTGAGCAGGACCAGGAGCTGGACTCCACCATCCCTGTGGGTCCCTCCCAACTCGGGATATTCTACAAACCCCAGTCAGTGCCCTACAAGGTCTGTATCTCACTCACTGCAGTCATTCTAACACCAAAATATTACTTATCTTCATAAAATGGGAACAGTTAATGTTCTAACAAAGGGGATGGAACAAGTTCAGGTGAGTTTGAATCTTATCATACATTTTTTAGTAGTCTTACACAGAGCTATTGGTTCCCTACTACCAAACCATACATCCTCTAACTCATCCCTATGTTGATGAGGTAGGATATGACAGAGTATTTATCTCTTAAAAGGATAAAATAAAGTCAAATACTGATCTGGGCTTGCACAGGGAAAAAGTGTATGTGGTGACAACAGCACTGTGATGGATTTAATGCTGAGAAGCGTGAATATTCTTTAGTTCCATCCCAAGAGAGGATTTCCATAGACTGACTTGGAGAAGCACAGGGAGCAGCCTTACATTAACTGCACAATGCAGAAGCTGCTACAAATGAAAATGAAGCAATTTTTGGAGCACTGAGAGACCCTGTTTTGCCTGGTCTCCAGTAGGTCTGGGAAACACAGTTCTGCTTTGTGCGGGAAAGATGTTGTCCAGGAAATGCTTTTCATGTTTTAAAAACTACACTCAAGGATTTTTATAACTTCGATAAAAGCAAACTGCTGCTCACAGAGAAAGTTGTTCCCCTCCACAAAGCATTTACTTCAACCAATCCCTGGTTTGTTACACAGGTCTGAACAAGTGGGAAATGGAAACAGTTTAGAAAAAGAAAAAAAAAAAATCACAAAGTTAGAACAGCAGAAGTATTTGCATATGTCTGTGAACCCCCCGAGGCCAGGATCATGTTTTAGATGGTGTCATGGTGGGACACACGATGCTATATTGTGGAAAAGAGAAAGAAGTGAACACATCTGTGTGTTTATCTACCACCACAACAGCAAAGCTGGTTTAGGTGAGTCATTGGTAGATCTGGGGGCAATGAGGAAATTTTAGACAAATTGTGTCTATGCCAGAGGTCTCCAAAAAGCAGAAAGAGTTGAAAAGAGTTTCGAGTCCTTTGCTGTGGGCAGTTTTAGTGGTACCACAATGCTGCTGAGTGCAAGCTTTAGGAAGTCACTAACAACCTGGTTTGTAGAGCGAGAGGAAAAATCAGAGATCTCTATGAGGCTTATCCTT
Organism: Geospiza fortis; assembly: GCF_000277835.1. NCBI lineage: Eukaryota > Metazoa > Chordata > Aves > Passeriformes > Thraupidae > Geospiza > Geospiza fortis. The sequence continues at coordinate 325,510 of NW_005054584.1, forward strand.
GCAGGATATATTCAGGGTCCCAGTTCTCATCCACAAGTTAAAGGAAAGGACTGGGATTTGGGATTTGAGCCGGTGCTGACCTGCAGGCTCAGCCCCGCTCCCTCCGCGCTGTCACCGGGTGCGTGTGAGCCAAGGGAAGGAAGTGACACAGGCAGGAAAAGCCAGCGGAGGGGAAGGCTGGAGGGAGCAGGGCCTGCTCCCCAAAGGCAGCCCCGCTCCCCCTGCCCACCTCGGGCTGCAGCTCCCTGCTCTCCAGCCTGCCAAGGAGGGAAATAAACCTCAGGGACTGTCCCGGATCCGCTCAGGTGAGCCCCGGCTGCACCACTGAGCTCTGCAAACCCTGCATCAGCACTGCACACATCCTTCAGGTGGGTTAAACACCACATCAAAGAGAGTCAGAGCATCATGCACAGCTCATCATCCGTTATTAATCAGATTATTTGGTCACAGTTGCTGAATGAATTTAGGTTTTTCCCACTGCAAAGGGAAAATCTGCCTGCAGCTGTGCCATGATACACACAATGCTATGGTGGAGTGGTCCATGAAATTGTATTTTTTCATTCTGTGCTCACATGTTTACAAACACAGGTCCAATTGCCACTGGAAAACACTTTCATGGAAATCCAAGTTCCTACTTCTAAACCATTTTAAGTTTATGAAGCGCCCTGCTGCTCTAAACAGAGTGGATTACACTATTCCTCTTTGTAGCAGAGAAATCTAGTGATGGTTTTGCATGAATTTGTTGTATTTACCAAATCAAAACAGAGTAAAGAGATATTGAAGTAGTTGTAGAATAACATTTGCAATGCTTTTTGAATTTAACGTATAAAAGTTAATTATGTATACAGACTAAATGAAGGAGAGTCTTAGAAAACCAAACTTGGTTGTGGGGAAGAAACATTTAAGTTGTAGCCCACGAAGCCATGAAACTCCAGACTCAGAAAAGCAGGAATTTCCTTGCCAATATGCAAGTATGAGTAAATTCTGGTTTAGAGCAATTAAAAGTTTAATTCTAGCACCTCTCTTTAAGCTGAAAAAGGAATTAGGAAGCACAAGACCCCCTCCATAAGCAGTTCTTTATACAGAACATACAGTCCAAATCCAAATTAATTTGAATTAATCAATCCAATTCAGTCATGGCAGCTCCTTATAACAACGTTTTCCTCTTGAAAAAGAGTTCTTCCAACTCCTTTGCTTGTTTTTACATGTTGCTGTCTGGGCTAAGAATGGCAAACGAGAACTCGGGGGGAGCTCCATAAAGGAAAATCTATTTTGATGGATTCCCAAACTGCACTTAATATTAGAAATTTCTCCGATTAAGCTTGAGCACAACAATTCCCGTCTCAAGCAGAGCCAACTTCTGGAGGTGGAGGAGCCCCCTGAGCTCAGCCCGGCCCGCTGCGTCTGGCCAAGTTCGGTACCAGCCCGGGGCACCGCACGTTTCGGTAAACACCGATTTTCACCATTTTAACCAAATCCTTGGAATCCACCGCTCCCCGCGGC
>NW_005054584.1:327505-334118 GCF_000277835.1 Geospiza fortis
TTGCGCCGCGGCGGAGCCACGCCCCCCGCCCGTCGGAGGCGGGGCGTGATAAACCACGCCTCTTGTTGCTGTCAATCAGAGTGACGGACGGCGGCGCGGCCCCGCCCCCGGGCTGCCAGAAAAGATAATAGAAAGGAAAAATCGAATTTTGTCCTTCTGCCCGTGCTGTACCTGCCGTAAAGCACCTCCGGGAATCCAGCCACAGGCTTAATGAGAAGAAACGCTCCCTCAAAATGAACTAATGAATTATCATTAAAAAATCATGCTAGATTGCATGATTGCATGTCTGATGCAACTGCTGGGTAACTCCGTTCACACACCATGTGCTTCTGTCATCATCCAGTCTAACCCAGGAATTCCACTCTGAATCAGGAATGCTTTGGGTTGGAAGGGACCTTAAAGATCATCTCATTCTCCTCCCTGTGTTTAAATCAAATTATACCTTTTAAACAACACCCAGCTTGCTCTTTCCCAGTGTGTCCATCGCACCGGCGGGATGGTATTTCCATGGTGTCCTTTCCACCAAAGGAACGGCAGAAGGGGTTTGTTGTTTTGAAAAGGAGCCCAGCCCTTACTCCCCGTGGTGACCAGGGCTGCCCTGCTGCTGGGAGCCCCACCTGGAGCAGATGTTCCAGCTGCTGCTTCTCCATCTGCCAAGTGTCTGCGAGTGGCTTTGCTCACAAACAGCACGGCAGCAATGTCAAAGGGGTTAGGGAACCTGGGTAAGGCACATGGACAAGAAAACTAGACTGGAAAGGGAAATTGCTCAAAAGTGTGAAAAACTGCAGGAATCAACCTACCCATCAGGAGGGATTTGGGACTTAGTCAAAACACGACAACATTATCTGTAACAGAATTTATTTTTTTAATTTTTATTTTATTTAACTCTTGAGGTAATAAAAAGCTCTTAGAGTGTCATCTCAGGTAGACACAGAAATAGGAAAAGGGTTCCACAGACCCAGCCACTTTCCCTTCTTAATAAAGTCTTGTATTTGCGGTATCAAGCTGGTAGCTTTTTGTCCCTGCTCCAATTTGAATTCCTCTCTCATCTGACAGCATCATTATTAATCTTGGAACCACTTTTTGACATGCTTTTTCACAGCTTCATGATGGCTTATCACTATCCTTTACCAACCACTACATCTCAGTTTCCTGTCCTCACTAATTTCCAATAAAATACTCCACAGATTTCTCCTTGTCCATAAATTCACATCCTTGCACTCTCTGCTGCTACATTTAATCTCATCTCTATTTCTCACTCTTCAGTCATCCAATCTCCAAGACACTCCAGTTCCCTCATATTATCAAAGCCTCCCACTTTTGTTCATCACCAAATTTGATTTTAATGCTCGCTCTTTGTGCCAGGATCATTATAAAAAGGCTTTTCTAAGAGAGGTAAGATCCCACCCCATGCCCTGGGAGGCAGAAATTCCGTATCAAGCCCCCACTGCACCAGCCCTGATTTCAAACCACTCCATCATCACCTCACCATTTGCTATTTTTGCCTATCTTGTCCTGCTAAACGAGAATGATTCCATGTCCTTTGTGCAGAAACTTGCTTTACTGAGTCCAAAAGATATTAGACCAGCAAGTGGCAGCTTGTGACAGGAGGCAGCAGCTCCTGGCAGATGGCAGGGACACCCACCCTGGTGGAACTCACTCTTCCCATCTCCCACTGCCCAGGGTGTCTGGATTTCACTGAAGCTTCCCTGCACCTTCTACCAAATTGAAAATAGAATGATTTGTCCTTAACAGCTCATCACTTCATCCACCTGTCAAGCTTAATGTGTAAACCAACAGATTTATCTCTTGGTTTGTGGTTTCCCCATTTTACAGACATTCTCACATCACTATCTACATGCAAGTGCCATCAGGACTTTTTTTGGACCACTACAGACCCTCACACCTTTTTTTTTTCCCCCTGACAAGCTGGTAAATCCTTCCTGAACTGCAATCCAACTTTCTACCAAAATAAGTGCCCCTTTTTTGTGTAATTTGAGAAAAAAAAATGAATAATTCCTTTCTGACTTTTACTGTGTACTTAATGCTGTGCTGGAATCACAGAATCCCAGAAGGGTTTGGGTTGGAAGGGGCCTTAAAGACCTCCCCAGTGCCACCCCCAGCCATGGGCAGGGACACCTTCCATTGTCCCAAAGTGCTCCAGTCCAGCCTGGCCTTGGGCACTGCCAGCGATCCAGGGCCTGCCCTCCCTCCCAGGGAGGAAATATCCCATCAAATCCTTCTCTCTATCAGTCTGAACCCAGTTCTCCTTGCCCTGCCATTACAGTTCCTGATGAGGATCAGGTTATTTGTTTTACACCAGCTGATATTTTGTGGTTTTCCACCCTGATTGTTCCCATCCTTCCAAAGCTGCAGCTTTCCAGCAGAGAAGCTTCACACCTGTAAACAGCATCTTAATTCTTGAATTTATTCAGACTGTCTGATGCCATTTAATGTAAAATGAACAGTAAAGATATTCACAGAGACTCTCCAGGAGCTCCTCTGTTTCCAGTCAGCCCATTTGTTTTAAAGGAACTTTATAAGGCCCGGTTCTTTAACGCTGTCATGCAGCATCGACTAAGCAAAGGAAGTGTAATCCCTATTTTAGGGACTTAAGGGCATTGCACAGAGAGACAGTGACTTGTTAGAAGTTACACAGGAAGTCTGGAGTAGACCTTTGGGATTTTACTCTTGGCACCTTTTCCTAGTGTCTTAATCACTATGCCATCATCTTATTTTCTATTGTGGTAGTATTTCCATTTTCTGAAGCATACCTGACTGAAAGAGCCCCTTTTTCCTGGCTATCAGATGTACTATTTCTTCTTTCCTTCCTGCTTCCCTTCTTGTTTAGGTAGACACATCCTTCCTGGGGAGCAGAGCAGGCTCCAGGCTGAGCTTGTCCCATGCCAAAACTTCCTTATTCTACATCTTGGACTCCAGAGCCACAGAAGGGAGTGAGGAGGAGAAACCCTGTGAACAGAACTGGAGAGTCCTTGAATGCTTTGGGTTGGAAGGACCTTAAATCCCATCCATGCCACCCCCTGCCATGGCAGGGACACCTTTCACTGTCCCAGGGTGCTCCAAACTCCATCAAGCCTGGCCTGACACTGCCAAGGATGGGGTATCCTCTCTTCAAAGGATGCATGAAGGGTTCTGCACTCTCTTCAGCAGATGTAAGAGTAATCTCATTAATCTCAGGCAGTTCTGTCTCTCCTAAAAATTCCTTGCTGTGTTCTCAGCTTTGAAAGCAAAGAGAATGGAACACTATCATCATTACCCAACTCTAGGACAGCATGGCAGGATAAGTATGGGCCCAAATGCATCTCTCCCCTAGAAGAAACATGAATAATGTGAAACTCCTCTAAAACACACCTGCAACAGCCTCTCCCAGCCAGGAGGAGCAGGTGGGCACCTCTACCTGTCCTGTGGCCCAGGGCTGGGCCTGGCTGCCAGCAGCATTCCAGCAGAGGGGGCTCTGAAGCTGCTTAAAAACCAGAGCTCTTCTGCCTTTGGAATGGCAAAATTAGAGAAAGGAAGGGGAGGAAGATTAAAAATATTATATGCTTTTAGATCATTACTTCCTCTGAGCTGACAGTCTGGACTGTTTCTAAAACAGCACGAATGAAAAAGCTCAAAATTAAATGCTTCTTCCAGTCACAGGCCCCAGAATAATCTCAGAGACCACTTTATCTCTACAGCCATTGCTGTGCATTGTGTTACCACAGAGGGTTTCTTTCAAGTATTTTCAAACCTTTTACTGATCGATGATTAATTTTCATTCACAGCTGGTATCAGAGCAGGGACTCTGCCACAGTCACAGAGCAAGACAGCTGTGCCAGATGTTGGCTGGTCCATAATATTTACAAAAGGCAGAACCTCTCTCATCTTTTTTTCTACCTGCATTCCTCTTGTTTTGCCACGCTGACAGGCAACCTGCTTCACCCATTATCCACCAGGCCACCACTTTTTGCACTGCTCCAATTTGCACAAGCTGCCTCCTTCTACTTTAGTGGCAGCTGAGAAAGTTTCTCTGGAGTATTCCAAAGCATGAATCCAGGGACAAAAATAATCTGTGAGGATGCAAATGCATTTCTAGGGCAAAAGACAAACAATTCTTAGAAAGAAAGTATTTTTTTCTGAGCAGGAGTTACTAACACAAAGCCCATATATGGCTTAAAAATCATTGCAGCATCTTTGCAGGCAACTCTTTCCATGGTGGTCATTAATAAGCTTTTATTTCAAAGCCAGTACACAAAGAATTGGAAAGAAATCCAAGCATTTAGTTGAACTAGATTGAATCTAAATACTTAGGGAAGTCATCAGTCCTGCTTGCCAAGGCCCAAGGTACAAATTCCCAAGCTCTGCCACACTATTCTCCTCTTGGCCCCAATTCCAGACACGACAGCAGTGACTGAGTGTGGAAAAACACCCTTTAAGAGAGGTCACCCTGCCCAGGAGAGACTTAAAGCTACAGAAGTGCCCAATTGCTTTGTTTACACTTTGCCTATATTCAAAATCCCTCCGAGACTAATTATTTGAATTCGAAAAAAAAAAAAAGAAATCCCTCTTCCCCTCGTCTTAAAAACAAAAGCACACAGCAGATAACTCCCATTTTTTTGTGCAAGGAACGAGCAAATGTTGGAAAACATGAGCAGAAACAACACTGGGATACACAGACCCTGCAGCAGATTTTTAAGAAAGCAAATATTTAATGTACAGCTGCATTAACCACTCTGTTGGAGTTCTGTAGTGACTGGGTTGCTAATAATGTATTTGGGGAAACTTGCAACTTAAGAGTAGCTGGAATTACCAAGTTTGTTTGGGTATTTGTAGGATGAGGGATCAATATACTTCACCAGCTTTGGAGAGGCAAGGCAAAGCAATCAGCCTCCTCTTCTCCACACAGAAGGAATGAAGTGTCTTTGTAGTTCCCTGCTCCCCCCAGGTTTTCACTCATCACACAGGGAACTGCAGTCAATCTACAAATGTTCCATTTTTATTACAAAGTATGAAAGGCAGAAAATACTGTACCTAATACACAGGAGGCCGAAACTTAGAAAGAAGGTTAAAAAATCTGAATAAAACTACATAGGAAGCAGGAAATAGCATAAAAGGATGCAACATTCCACTTTCAAGCGAGTTCAGAAAATTGCCTTAAAATTTACAGTTTCAACAATATGGTTCCATGACTCAGGTGTTAAAATCCATTGTAACAAACCCTTTTTTATTTTCTCCATAAAAATAAAGGAATATAGGGACATTGCAGTTATCCATGTCAACAATATATGTCTGTTGAATAGCAGGATACTGGGACTCCTCTAGGACAGAATAGTAGCGAAGTTGCAGGTGGAGAAAAGGACAGAAGTAAAATTACTATTGCTTTAACATACTCTAGTGAGAACAAGAAGTCAGGAATCTCATATGGATGTTTGTACAATCATGCTACAAAGATTACACCTTCAGGAAATTACCACAACAGGACTGTGAATGGGAAGAGCAGAAGGGAAAACACACCTAAAAGTAGAATCTCCTACTCGGCTACTGGTAACAAAAATGCTTCGGCGCAATGGATTTAAATTACATTTTACACTGCTAGCAACCCAAGGGTTAAAAAAAAGTTCTTTTTAAAGAGTAGATTTCATAATTCCTATTTCCCAAGTTGTCAAAAAAAGCAACATACCTTTTTCCAGCTGCACTGGGACTCTGTCCTGCTCTGGTTTTTGCCTTTCTGCCTTGCTAAGATCCCACAGACCCACCCTTAGCACTAAGAGGGGCTGGAGTTGCATTTGTTGAACATGGAAAGCAAACTCCAAGGAATGGGAGCTGGACCACAGGTTTACAGCTGCACATGGCCACAATATTTTGTCAGTAAATAGCTTTTTTTCTTAATTTTGTTAGATTTCCTATAAAGAAACCAGCTTGATGGAAGCCACTGAGATAATTTTTTTTTTATGACTATGGAAATTCTTGCTTGATGCTAAGTATCAGAGGCTGCACACAAGGCCACTGAGGTCCTTGGCAGACACACTTGTCACCCGAAACAGGCAGCAGCAACTCTCACAAGTCCCTTTGCATCTGGTGTCTGCCATGAATCACCAGAGGAGCCTTCAGTGACTGGTATTTAGCTGCATTTCTAATTACTCTTCCTTTTACTGCTGGTGAAAGGTGCTGATTGCAAGTTCTGAAGATCCCTTCCAGAAAACAAACCAAGTCAGGGGCATCCTAAACTCTCCTCAATACCCTCAAGAACGAAACATTTCTGACTCTTCTTGGGTAAGCAGGGGAAGTACAGCTGCATCAGAAAGTGCTCTTTAAGTGCCACATACAATTAATTCCCTGGATTCTCTGCAAAGATCAGAGAAACTGGGACAGAGCTGACAGTGACTTGCTCATTGCTTTCCATGTCCACAGAACAGTAGCTACAGGCTTGCTCTGAGAGCAGAAAGCAGGAAATGCATGTTAGAGAGAATTTGTGTTACCTGACAGGATAACTGTGCATTTGAGGTTGTGGAACCACTTTGCTACAACAGTGGGCAAACTCAGCCCTTTAGTACTTTGATGGGACTGAAACTGCGCAGCCTGCTGAGCCCAGAGCTTTGCTGTGCTGCTGTCC
>NW_005054584.1:334132-348014 GCF_000277835.1 Geospiza fortis
TAACCAGTTCAATGTTTCAGGCTGTGTGAATTTCCAGGCAGCAGCTGCAGTTTCTCCCTCACAAAATTCAAGTTATCCAAAGACTCCAGGCACATCCCTACACAACCAACCCAGCACTGTCATCATCATGTTCTGATGGTAAAGAAGAGGATTCCCAAACACCACTGAGTTCCTAAACTCTGTGGGGGACATGCAGCAGCACATCCCTTGGGTTGGCCTTACAGGACAGTGTCAGTCTCAGAACATGAAGCTTCAGTTTAACATTTACAGCCTTGTCAAGTGCTCGTATTTTTGGCTTTCAGTAAAAACAAGTGAGGGTCCTACATCCCCAGTTTAGGGTTTTGGTGATGGTCGTTATTTAACATTTTCTACACAACACAGACAAATGCCTACCCTACAAGGGCCGAGGAAAAGATCACTCTCCTCCCTAATCTTACCAAAAAGATACTTGTTAAAGTGCCATCTGCAAGAGAACAAAATGGACACGCTCAGCTCCTTATTTCCATTGACAAGCACGAGAACATCTGTGAATTCCTACATCAGATTCCTCCCCTCATCTGGTCCCTGGCAGGCTATGATCTACAGACTGAGGCAGCTCCTCATTGCACCACGAGGCAAAAATAGAGCTTTTCACTATTATCCAGAACATTCAGTAGAGTAATTACTGCTAAGTTTTGAAAGGATCATTAACTTTGACTTATGAGAGGCAATGCCTCCCCCGTTAAATACATTTCAAGGTTCCATAAGAAACAACCTGTTTTAGCAGTCTCCTTTCATATTATTTGAATCCACTGTGTTTTCTTTCTAAATAGATTGTCAAAGCACTCAAATCCTTGCCTTTTTAATCCCTGCACACACAAGTACAATTCCCACAGATGCAAGCTACCATAGCCCTCCTCATTTAGACAGTTCACAGAGTTGGCACACTACACACTAATTCAACATTCAACTTGTTAACTGCAGGTTTTCACCTTCCTAACAAATTTTACATCATCCACATCTCCTGGCTGAGAGCCAGCAGGTTGCCCACATAATAGTAGGAATCTGTGGAAAGCTTGGTTTAAACAGAACATAACAACCAAACAATAGTTTAGTCTCTTGAATTAATCAACTGGAGAAGTGATACAGAACTTCCTAACTCAGAATTATTTCTGTCCCAGAATCAGGCTGGCCTGTACCAACAACAGCACATGCTTTTCTGCTTTGCTCACCTCACCTGTCTTCACTCTTCCCTTAATGTTACTTTCTACCCAAAAAACATGAGGTATTTGCAAGCAGTTGTTCTGCATCCTCTGCTTGTGCAGTAAGCACCAAATAACAGAAACTGAATATCAAAGTATTTATTTTCATGAACTTTGGGAAAAAATAATGTTTATGGGGGCTTCACACCCTACAAAATGGAGTGTCTAACAGGGGAATTGTGATAATCTGTATATTTCAATTCACAGGCCCCAGTGACAAGTGTCAGGGTTTGTTTTATCTTGCAGACAAACACCAAGCAGAGCATTCCCTCCCTGTCACTGGGTCAGCAGCTGCTGGCAAAAGGGCACCAAAGTCTTCCCCTTCCTTGTCTATATAGAAGTGCCATTTGCACTACAGAACATCTCACCCATGAGGATTTTCATGTCTTTTCACTCATTAACCTTTCAAGGGACATCTTTGAAGTCATTTTAAGTATTATTTCACTGTGCCAAAACAGTCTCTAGTGATTTAAAATGTAATTTCTTGTGAAGAATGACAATGGATTATGCCCAAAGCAATATGCTGTAGATCCAGAAGGTATCCCAACTGGCTAAAAAAACCAGGATATAGGCTTTATTTAGAATCCACTGGAGCCTCCAAGATTCCTTCACTTGCCTTTGATACATTTGGAGTAAGTACACAATTCCACAAACAGACTTCCATCAATTTTAGGGATGCAAGAAGTGACACTGCATCCTCTTCTGGTCCCTAACAGGATTGATTTCCAACAGAAGCAGAATCTACCTGGCTATTCAGACCATGAGTTTCTTTATACAAGCTCTCTTCTCATTATCTTAGCATTCTTCTCTGACTCATGCCATCTGTACAGGAATAAATTTTGAAGCAAAAAGGGGACATGGAAAGTACTAACATTGCAGGTAGCTCCCTCTCAGTAACAGCACCTTTTGCCTGCTATTTGTAATTAAACAGAGCATGACAAGCCTGTGAATGAGTTTCAGATGACTCCTAAAGCTGTGAATGCCATTAGCCACTCCTACCAAGAAAACCCCAATTTTTGCTTCATCTTATGTAAGTTTTTTCCAGTTTCAGATGAAGTGCTATTGCAAAAAGTGATTGTTTGGCTAACACTGCTCTGACATCTAGCTAAAGCCTGTCTGTGGAACATACCACTCTCAGTAGTGCTGCTAATAAGAAAAATTGACCTTCAAGTCAAATCTAGCTTTGTCAGAAATCCCACAACTGAACACACTGACAAAACATCAGCTTGCAGTGTTAGTCTCGTGGTTCTCTGCTATCAAAAGGAGTGATGGAATACAGCTGCCCCTAATGAATTCCTATCAAATTCCTGAGGCAATGCTTTTCTGAGCTCCATGGTGAGAAGCAGCCTGCAGAAGAGTATTTCTCTATGTCCAGAATGACAAAACTTTGCAGATTCTGTTCTGTATTTGACAGTGTTCTCAGTGTCAGCTTCAGTGTTCCACAGCAACCGCTTTCCCAACTTGCCTTTCCTGCATAAACTGACAAGATGCAAGTTTGCCAGTGTCTTGCTATTTATAATCTGCCTCCAGTTGCAGGTGAATACTCATCAGGTGGAAAGAATTTTGATGGTTTCTGACATTTACACAGAAACTGGGCTGCACACCCTTTCAGAGCAGCTCTGGCTGTCATGTCTTCATCAGAGAGCACTGCAGAGCCTTCAGCACAGGACCTGTGTTACGGCAAGACTCCAACAAGGATTTTTATCTTGCCTAATCCACTCAGCTTTCATTGAACAGTATTATTGTAGAGTGATCACTATTCCAAACAGAAGCCTCTGGCACATCCCCCAAAGTCAGGAGGATGACAAATGCCAAACCTTGGCCTCAATGGCACAGCTTCTTTCTTTCCAGATCCACCTTTGTGCATCACATTAGGGAGTAACCTCTTTCAAAAAAACAGCTTTCTTCTGGATAGCAGACCAGCTCTTCTGACTTGTCTTGTTCATTCAACAAGACCTGGCAGTATAAAGCAAACACACTTCACAAAAAGATTGCTTTGCACTCCCTTCAAGACCTCCTAGGAACACAGGCCAAACACTATCTCTGAAGTACAGCCTAACCACAAAATCTTGCTCATATTATTTGCCAATCAAGCAAGCTACAAAGTGTGAAACCATTTTATTTTGATTTAGATAAGGTAAGTCTTCCAAGGGGAAATAATTTGATTGGAAGTGTCAATCCCAAGCCCATTACAAATACATTTTTTCAGGAATTGTTTACCTCCTGGGAGCTCACGTCATGCACAGATCTTTTTTCTCAACCTATCACTGCTCTGTTTGCTAACACGACTGCAGGATACACACAAACTCAGTCAGAATTTAAAAATAAGACCTGCCATAGTAACAACTGCCTTGAGCATCAGAAAAGTGTAAAGAAATTGTGCAACAAGTACTTATACTTCACAGCACCAGAAAATTCTGCCCAGGTCACCAGATACAGGGAGCCAAGGCAACAGTTAATTCTGGCAGGCCTTTACTGCCAGGGAGCCTGCAGTGTTACTGTGGTTTGTATCCATGAACAGGTCCTGCTTTGGACATATGGAAGTGGATCACATATCAAAAGTAAGAATTAGGGAGAAAAACCTTACTCAATAGAAAGTTAGCCCAATATATAAAAAACATACAAACGTTTAAACAGTTTAGAGGCAGCAACAACAGGAATGAGAAAGATTCCTGCCAAGGTGGCCGTTAACATCATTGTCTTTTTCCCCTCACCTTGTTTTGCACCTGTATCAATTAAACTGGTGGATGTGCTGCCTCAGCTGGCTGACAAACACATGGACATATGCAGCAACTTAAAAGCCTGCAAGCTTATTAATACAGTCAACAAACAAATATACAGAACTTTTACTGAGGGAAAAAAGAAATTCACAAGAAAACCAGAACCCAGAAGTTCCAAGAGGCTCAGCACGTCTCTGCATTTTAGAGTCTTGAGAGACAGGAGACCCCTGCCATCGATTCTTGTAACAGTTTTTCTTGTAACAGCAGATGCAAAGCAACAACAGATACTGGCCACTTGACTGGTGGTGTTCTTACTTTAGAGGGGAGGGGGAAGGACACAGCCCTGCCTCACTGTGCACGAAGCTGCAAAGTTAGACTCTGAGGATCTCCAGGCAGTTGTTGTAGCAGATGGCTATCCAGTCTGGCTGGGTGGATGCCCACTGTACATTGTTGATCTCTCCCTCGGCTGTGTAGGCCAGGATGGGATCCTCAATGGCACGAGGCATCTGCTGGATGTCCCAGATGAGAGCCTGGTGATCATCCGCTGCACACAGACAACAAATGCAAGTACAGTCAGTGTAACAGTATCTCCACATGTGCCCACTACAGGCCTATAGCCTCAGGAGCCAGGAAAGACATGGCTGTTCCAGTCCTGATCCATATTCAAGCCAAATAAAACAACACAATTATGCTCTAACAAAATAAACTTGGATCATGATACATTACCCAAGACAGAGCTGATAAATGAATGACCAGTGGAACTCGTAACAGCAGAAAACATTTAAGAACTGCATTACAAAAAAGCTAAGGAGCATTAAAATAACATGAGGTTAGCCAGAGCCCATGCACAGTTTGGGTACTGGTCTCATCACTCTAGTAGGTGTCTATTTCTGTAACATTTTAGGAAAGTCACCTAATAAAGAGCTTCTAAATTACAAGTATTCTTTAGCAAAAGGCAGGCAGAGGATTGCATATACTTTAGGATGAAGAGGATTTTACAAATGCAGCGGAAGACTCTGAGATTCCCCTGTAGGCCACACTTACCTGCTGTACAGATGTGGCAGGAAGAGTGAGGTGCCCAGGCAATTCCATTTACACATGCTCTGTGGTTGTTTAACCTGGCAACTGGGGTGCAGGGAACTCTGACATCTAGAATCACAACCTTCAGGAAAAAAAAACAGCTACATTAATAAAGTGCATTTTTAAAAATTAATTTATTCTAAATACAAAATATTTTGAGGTAAGGCTATAAACGTGACTCTTTTCTAAAGGATGTGGTAGGCAAGCAAGCCCTGCTCCTGAAGAACAGCTTCCAGTTGGTCAGTGTGCCATGTGTCTGAAAAGAAGTCAGACTTCACAGGCGTCTTGTGAGTTAGGCCTCACAAGCGGCAAACAAACTGTGCTTCCCTGAAGCAGCCTTGGTAACAAACTAAACCTGGACTGGGAAAGAACAGTGACTCAAAGCTAAGATATTAGGTGAAAATTACTGCCCAACTGCTCACAGACTCCTCTTAAAAATCAGCTGAAATATATACAAGCCATAAAGTTTATAATGCCAAAGTCACTTCTTGAACTCCTCAGTGCACTAAGAACTGGTCCTTAACCATACTTCAGTACTGATGCTGCCCTCTTACCATAAATACCGGGGTGTAAATTAGTATCAAGCCACCTGCTCTAGAAAACCACCATCAGCAGCCAGGGGAGAGGAGCTGCTGCCTCACCTCCATGCCGTCCATGGCCATGGTGGCCAGATAGTTGGGGTCCTGCTTGTTCCAGCAGAGGCGCAGCAGCGGGTGGTGCTGGGGGTCCTCGTAGATGATGGTGCTGTGCTCCAGGTGCCGCAGGTCGAACATCCTGACCGAGCCGTCGGCGCCCACCGAAGCGAACCTGTCCCTGCCGCCGCCCGCCCGGCTGCAGGTCGAACATCCTGACCGAGCCGTCGGCGCCCACCGAGGCGAACATGTCCCTGCCGCCGCCCGCGCGGCTGAAGGCGATGTCGTACACCTGTGGGCACAGCAGGGCACAGCTGACACCTGGCATGGCACAGCTCAGCACACTACAGCACAGCTGACACCCAGCACAGCACAGCTGACACCTGGCACAGCACAGCACAGTACAGCTGATACCCGGCACAGCACGGCACTGTGGTGGTGTTTGCAGCGGTCTTAGGATGAGGGAAAAGATGAGCATGTTGACTCTATGTTTCAGAAGGTTTGATTTATTATTTTATGATATATATTATAGTAAAATTATACTAAAAGAATAGAAGAAAGGATTTCATCAGAAGGTTAGCTAAGAATAGAAAAGGAATGATAACAAAGGCTTGTGATTGACTGAGACAGTCCAGACAGCTGGACTATGATTGGCTATTAATTAGAAACAACTACATGAGACCAATCACAGATCCACCTGTTGCATTCTACAGCAGCAGATAACCATTGTTTACATTTTGCTCTTGAGGCTTCTCAGCTTCTTAGGAGAAAAAATCTTAAGGAAAGGATTTTTGATAAAACATGTCTGTGACATGGCACGGCTGACACCCAGCACAGCACAAGAAATTGTGCAACAAGTACTTGTACTTCACAACACCAGAAAATTCTGCCCAGGTCACCAGATACAGGGAGCCAAGGCAACAGTTAATTCTGGCAGGCCTTTACTGCCAGGGTAAACTGCAATGTTACTGTGGTTTGTATTCATGAACAGGTTCTGCTTTGGACAGCTGACACCTGGCACAGCCCCTCAGTGCTTCACTCTCCCCTGCAACTGCTCAGCTATTGTATTTGCCTCAACGAAGGTAGGAATGATGAATTTAATTTTATGTTTTTAGAAGGTTAAATCATTACTTTATAATACTATATTATATTCAAGAATACTATACTATACTATAATACAGAAAGGATGCTTACTGAATGCTAAAAAGGTAATAATGAAAACTCGTGACTCATTTCAGAGTCTCAGCACAGTTTGGACCTGATTGGTCAATGAGTCAAAACAACTCACACTAGAATTCAATGAAACAATCACCTGTGGGTAAACAATCTCCAAACACATTTCATATGAGCAAAACACAGAGAAGCAAATGAGATAATTATTGTTTTCATTTTTCTCTGAGGCTTCTCAGCTTCCCAGGAGCAAAATCCTGGGTGAAGGGATTTTTTCAGAGAATGTGAATGCCACACTCAGCCAAAAAGAGGTGTTTATTGCCTTGGATATGAAGTTGGTTTAAAGTCTAATTTGATGTTTTATCTCATTTTTCTACAATATTCTGGAGCACAATCTGTTAAAACAAGCATGTTGTTAAGTCAAGAGTCTATGATGAGTAAAATAATTGTTTCGATAGCCAGCAGTAGTTAGGTACTCAAAACTGGATATACTGCATACAAACTTACATAAATGATCTTTTTGAATCATTAAATTGTTCAAGGAAAAAAAAAAGGAAAAGTTCTGTTCCTTTTCTACTGCTTTTAGAAGATGCAATGTAAACAATCAAAACCCCCCATCACCTCTTTGTCATGTGCAATAAGCTGGGTCTTCACATGGCCAGACACCAAATTTACTCTTCCCAGAACCTGTCCAGTCTCCAGACCCCAAATAGTGCAGGTTGTGTCAATACTAGAGGTACCTGAAACAAAACCACTTCTATTAGCAAAATTAATATTGTCACAAATGATTTAATCACTTCCTGGGTTAATGTAACATCCCCCAACATCTACAGATCAAAATAGCCACGAGAACAGCATAGAACTAAAATCAAGAATGTCAAACAGCCAGCAGTCTTCCATGCATTTAAATGACCCAAACCTTTTAACTGCAGAAATAGCCTTCCACACAGGAATAAAGTGTAAATAGCTCATGTCTGCTTCAATCTATCCCAAAGCCTGATGCAACTCTGAGATCAGCTTTCCCATCCTGTACATCTCTTGTGTGCCAAACCCCAAATTCAATCAGTGTTTTGATGGTGTGTTATTATTAATTGATTGCTGATGTGGGCTGAAGGTGGGGTTAGCAGTAAAGCTCTTAAGAGATGAGGCATGTAACACACAAAAAATAAATAATGTAGTAAATAATTACTAGGACATATTATCACTGTTAATCTCTGGGCAAATCCCCCTGACAAAAATGGCTGTTCTCTTCTGGGAAACAAACCTCTGCATCAGTCATCCTGGATTCACAATTTTTCCTGTAGGCTATAATTAAACCTTAAGTGTTCAGCCCCCTCCTCCAACTGAATTAAGGACTCTTGGCTCTCCTCCTGCTACTGAAATGGCTTCACAAAACACAGCTCAGTGCAGTTTCAAATCCACTCCAGAACACCCTGAAATAAGTCACAGAGCTGATGGACATCCTTACTCAGAACTGAGCAACAGCTCACCAGCCCCGAAGGCCAAGACTCCCTATCCCCAGATGTCCCCAGTCCAACCTGAGTGACCATTCTGCACTGAACAGGGCACCTTTCAATGAAAAAAAAAGTCCCCATGAGATGATTGTTTTAATTTTTTAATGTAAAACAACAGCAGTTTCTATGATGCAGCAGTCTGTGCTTAATTATCAGATTAACCAGTGGACATGCAGTGACACAACAGCAGTTACAGCCCAGATCAGATTCAATTAAAAAGTGTGCCAAAACCATAACATTTTGTCAGTCTCACCTAACAGGTAAGGATCCACTTCATTCCAGTCAAATGATGTCAGTGGAGCACAGAAATCCGAGTTCTTGTTGTTGTTCAGCAAACACTCCAGCCGGGTCTCAGTTTCACCCACCTTCAGAGAAAATGAAACATCTGGCTTAAAAAGCAACATCACCTGACTTGTTCCCCTGGCACAAAACATTAGGAGTTAATCCTAGGTTTCTCTCCTCTCAGCTTTACATCCTAAAGCTCTGGAAAACACAGCCACCAGCTCCATTTTCAATAAGCTGATTAAAACAGCAATTGCCATGATAATTCTGCTTCTCTTATAGTCCTCATATAGTCACATTATTGCAGTCAAGAAAATCTTGTCTTGGGTGAAATATCTAACAGAATTCAGTTCATGGTTCATCTTTTCCTAGGGAGGATTTACTCACTCTCCACACTCGCAGATAGTCACCACTGGTGGCCAACAGGTCCGGGTAGACTCCCTTGGTGTCTGGGATCCACATCAGCTTTGTGGTGGGGTAGGGGTGATCAAAGGTGTTCCTGCAAATGAATTCTGAGCTCTCTTCATCCAAACCAACAAGCTGCACCTGTGAGAAACCAGATTTAAAAGAAAGCATTTACTCAAAATACTAATTTCTAATGACAGCATTGAGTGTGTTTCAGGACATTTTCTGTCACCTCAAGGACGACACAAAAGGATCATCATGTCAATGAAATGAGAAATCATTAAGTGCTGCTGGGGCATATAAGTAAAGAGAATATCCATAATCAGAGTGCTTTGATTTGAAAAGATGATCCCAAATGAACTGAAATCCAATCCTGAAGGATTAAAGACCACCCTTCTCTTTTCCCCATCGCAAAGCCCAGTTTAAATCACACACTTAAACTGCACAAACATTATTCCAATTCATCCTTAACTGAACTGATGCTGACAATGTCATCTTCAGAGAGCAAAACAAGCTGTAGTTTGCACAATTAAAGTGCATATCATGGAATTCTTGGCCGTAACCTTGCAGACTGTGATGGATCATGTCAGATAGCTGGCAAGCTTTTTCAGCACCATATGACCCAAAATGTTCTGTCACAAGTGCATGAAAAACTCATAAATTAATCACATCAGAGAGGAAGAAAGTAAAACAGAATTCAAACTTAAAAAAAAATTAAAAATTGGGGAGCTAAAATGGTTACACAATTTTTCAAATGTTTTGTGTGAACAGACCAAGAAAGCAGGTCTGCTGAAAGATTCTAGGTAAGTGAATTCCAAATTCAATTTTTGCACAATGATGTGTCAGGAGGAAGGGCTAAACTTACCCCATTGTGAGAATGATGCAAAACAGAGCAAACAAGAAACCATCTCCACACAGCCTGGTCATGACAGCACCTGAAGTAATGCCTGAAGTCCCAGACATGATCTTATTAGAAAAATATTGACATGTCAGAAAGTGTGCAGAGAACAAAAGGTGCTGGGAGGACTTGTTTAACCTGCAGTGACTACAGGACCCAAACAGGATGAAAGTCCCACTGTGTGAAATGCTGCTCAAACACAAACATTATGGGGACGACTCACTGCAATTAGTTTGTAAGCTGCTCACAGTCGGAATTTCCTAGTACTTTCCACACAGCAGCTTCCTCTTGGGAACAGTAGTTTAATGGACTTTTTCCTAAGATGTTTATCTGAAAAAATCCTAAATTTATGCTTATCTTGGGATAAGCAATTTGTCTAATCAACTATACATTTCAGCTAGATGGGAAATTTATCATATTTTTCCCCCATAACAGAAATGCTTCAGTTGATCTTAAAATCTAATTAATTTGCAGTTTTATGAGCTCATTTAGAGATTTTCTTAAATGCAGAGCCTTGCCCCCCCTCAATGTGAAGCTCCATCCTTTCCATCTCATAACAAGCACTAAAAGATGCAGCCAACTATGCTTCCAAAAACTGAAATACAGCCTGCCTTGCCCTCTCTTTATTAAAACTACTCCTTACTATCCTTCACACCCTAGTATAAATCAGTCAAAAATCTCCCAGACTTCCAAAGTGATTGACAAACAGCTTTCTAACTCCTTTGGGGATCAGAAGTACTAAGCAGATTTTACAAAGGAAGCACATTGTCCTTGGTGACAGAAAATCTTATGGCAAGGTTAGGATCAGAAGACAAATGACCTCTAATCATTTCTCCTTTGCTTATGCTGTTTTCCACTCAACATGAGTGTATTAATCCTACACAAAGCAATCAACATCCTGATCACCAGAAGCAAATCTCAAACAGCAAAATATCCCCTTTCACTGGTGTTAATGTAAATATTCCTGCACTGCATATTCCCATTTAACCCCTCCTCAGACCTTAAGATGAAGCAATTCAGCATCTCTGATCTTTGATATGTTCATGTGCAGGCTGGGTTAGGGAACAGAAATTGTATTATCACCACCAGAGCTGCTGCAGCTCAGGTGCCTGCCCAGCCCTCAGAGCTGGAGCAGCTGCCAGGGGGAGCAGGAGGAATGCTTGAGAAGCTCTGCTCTTCCAAGCTCTGCAAATTCAGAGCTGTGACTCTTCTCTCAGGACTCCATCACACACAGTCATTACAGAACCCCTCCACTCATCCTCTCGTGCAGGCTGAACACGAGGGGATGGAACACGGAATTCTTCCTAGGATGCTGATTATATCAGAGCCCCGTCTCTCCCCTCTGCAAGTGAGGCAAGAATGCTGCTGTACAAAGGAGTGTCTCAGGTCCTGCCCAGATAAAACTGAGGTAATGCCTATGGGAAAGAAACTGTCAGTCTGGATACAATTTGAACCATCCTACATCTCCCTGTAAGTTTTTCCAGTGAGAAAAGGAGAATCAGCGTGCTCAGTCTCAACTAGTTTTGTGATTATGCCATGACAGTAACTAGGAATCCCAAGTATTTATTTGTTGCTCCAACACTTCAAGATAGGAAAACCCACATCTAATTTTAGCATATTATAATCCAAGCACTTATCAACATAAAGCATAATTGCAACAGTGCATGTCAGTAAAGAATCACCTTTAATCATCATTCCTTAACTTCTAAAAAAATCCTATCTCCAACTTGATACTAAAGAATCAGAACTAAATGATGCAGAATTTGGTAAGAGCTTCTTTTTCTTATATGGTTGGAGGAACAGTGAAGTCCACAGTAGTTTGAAAAGCCCCAAAACTTTACTCTAATTAGTAACTACCCAAAACGACATTTCACAATTATTTTAGGGTCATGTACAATCAGAAAGATGTCACTGCACCAATTAATCTCCAGCATTCAATCAATCCATTTTTCTTTGCAGTGCTAGATCTTACAAAACAAATGACCTTCTGGCAGAAGAACTGCCCTGAACCCTGCTTGGGAGGAGGTGGAAATCTGGGAAGAACCTGGTCAGAACCTGTCCGTCTGCTCCAGTGCCAGGAGTGAGCTGTGCACACCACAACTTCTACTGTCTCCTAAACTGGATTCCACTTTTGTCTTGCAGATAGATCCCAAAAATCAGCCTTTCCTGGTGTTTTCCACAGATCACTCCTGATCCATGAAGCCACAGCCAGGAGCATGTGGAGCATTTTAAATAGCAAGACCTATGAACACTGTTCCCTCCCATTGTGACACTGATCCATGAGGGATTACAATGGCTCACTGCAGTTTCCCAATCCAAGAAGTTTAGGAAACACCACCTCAAATTATTTAATTCCTCCATCCAGAGCAAGGCATCTGTCTTCTTGTAGCAGTGATTTGATCAGTGAAGGTGGACAAGCTGAAACAAAACTCACTGGGGTTCAAACAGGTCTTGGCAAGCAGCTTCAGTCTGTGCCCCAGAGCCCATTAATGTGATGGCTGACAGGATTAGCAGATTTGCTCTTTTACCTTCTCAGAGTACAGACTAGAAAAATGTTTCCAAGTTGGTCTTTGAACAAATTGGAATTTTTCAAGCTCAGGCCCTGCCTGTCCCCAGCAGCATTCCCAGGAGCACAACACTCTCCAGGAAAAGGACACAACTCTCACACAGGGCTCAAGCTGCCTGAACGACAATGTGCTCAGCAAAGCCCACACTGAGGATTGCTGCAAGGGTCCTCAGATGTCACCCCTGCCACTCCCTGTCACCACACCCTTGCACGGAGCCCGGTCCCCAACATTCTGACAGTATTTTCCACAATCTCCATTAAACACCTTGACAAAGCTACATGCTATAAACCAAGTTCTATGGGCAAACCCTCAGTTTCACAGAAACTTCAGGATGTTCTGTAACTTCATCCATCTTCTCATCTCTATTTCTATGTAATTCACTATAGCAGACCAGCACCTTAAAGGTTGCTCAGAAGTGACTGCACATGTGTTCTGAGAGATGAACACAGTCTCTGTTACTGGCGTGACATTCTTCACTCACACTTTGCAGGAAAGCACTGAAGATACAATCTCATGCCTCATTACACCCTTGTTCTCAGGGAAAAGTACTGAGGAATCAATACTGAGAGTGGTTTATATACTTATGGAAAAAGTTATCACACACAAGTCCTCCACAGCAAGAAAGTACAATGAGAACAGCACATTTCCAACACAGTCTCAGACACCCTGTACATAACAGAATCACAGGGGCTGGAATGGAACTCAGCTCATCCAGTCCAATCCCCTTTTCCAGGCAGAATAACCTGGATCAGGTAACACAGGAACACGGCCAGGTGGGTTTGGAATGTCACCAGAAAGGGAGACTCCACAAGCTGCTTGACCAACCTGTTCCACTGCTCTGCCAC
Source organism: Geospiza fortis (assembly GCF_000277835.1). Classification (NCBI taxonomy): domain Eukaryota; kingdom Metazoa; phylum Chordata; class Aves; order Passeriformes; family Thraupidae; genus Geospiza; species Geospiza fortis. The sequence goes on from NW_005054584.1 coordinate 347,487, forward strand.
CCTCCATAGAAAGAAGTTCTTCCTCAGACTGACATGACTTCTTTATATCTATATGCATATATAAGTACAAACCTCAGTCCTGGCCACGAGCTTTCCTTTGCATTGACCAAAAAGCCAGATATGCTCAAGGCAGGAGACCTTGTTTTATTTCTACAGCAGCAGCATCCACTCTCATCTCATACTCACACCTTTAGTTCCCAGCTCTTTACACCACAGAGAACTCACAGCACACGGTGCTGATACCACTGAAGTCAACCCAGTTGTTAATGCCGAAGATCAGAGGTCGCCAGAAGCCCTGCAGCAGCGTTATCCCAAAACCAGCAGCACCCAGGGCTCGCTAGAAGGAGACCAGCCCGAACCTGGCGCAGCGCCTGCACCTCGGGGGGCACCTGACGGTTCTGTACAGCTGCCCCCCGCCCACCCAACCCCGGGACGAGGGGTGGCAGCCCCTGTGTGCCCCAGTCCCTGCGCCCACCGCAGCCTACCTTGTTGTTGTACTCCTCCACGAAGCTCCCCAGCGCCCGGCGG
>NW_005054584.1:348668-355099 GCF_000277835.1 Geospiza fortis
ATTCAGGCTCTCGAGTGTGCCACGAGTTCGAATCCCGCCTCGGCCGGGCGGCGACGGGCCCGGGCTTATCTCTAATTAACGAGAGGTTAATTATGGTGTTTATTTGACCTGACTGTAGGTGGGCTCTGCCAGCCCCACACTCCTTGCATGAAGTGGCTGGAGTTTGACCTTTTTGGGGCGAAGATACCCGGGATGAATTCATGGATGCTCCCAACCAACACAGCCGTAATTCACATTAGGTGCCAAAAACATCTTTATTAGCAAAGTGTACACTAAAACTCCGGAGAAAGAGCTGCTCACAGTTTGACTACTCTCGGAGGGAGCTCGATACATTACTTGAGCTGGCGGCCTAGGACTATCACAGCATCTACCCGAGCGAGCGGCGAGGCGGCAGCGCTACGTGGGCTTCTCCTACGGCCTCTGCGGAGAGAAGGGTGGGCAGGGGGAAGCACCTATGGAACCCTTATCAAAAGAGAGAGCCTGGGACGGAGGACTGGAACAGGGCTTTTCAGCTTTCTGGGATTGTGCTTTTGAATTTTGTGCTTTATGCCCAGGCCAGTGACGAGCTGGATTTACCTGGGGAGCCGTGGGATGCGTGTTGGGGTTTGCAAGGTGTGATCAGCCTTGCTGCAGAAATCAGTGCTCTGGGACTTGTGCTGAAGCAGGCTGAGGTGGCAGGGGCTGTTGGCCCTTCACTTCTCAGTGGCAATTAAGTAGGACAAGCTTCTGTCCTTGTCCTGGGCTTGCCACCTGCAGTTTCCCCATGATCACACCATGGAGATCTCACACTCCTCGTCTGGTGACCACCCTTCTGTAAGACCTGCAAGCCTTGTCCCAACACAGTGGTCCCTGCTCCAGAGGTTTCCAGCACAGCAGCCTCGCAGCCCAGAGCCCTGGATTTGCTCTCCTGTGGTTGCTGTGGCTCGCTTGGCTTGTGCCCTTCTCGAGAAGAAGCCTTGGCAAGGAGGAGGTGGTGGGAACCACGTGGCCTAACCAGCTCGGTGGTGGCTGTAAGAATTGTTCTAGGTTCGCTCTAATGTGCAAATGAAATCTACTCTATGGGAACCGCTGGAAAACGTTGACCTCGGAAGCCAGCCACTCTATCCTTCCTGTCACGGTGGCAGAAGATAGCTACAAATTATACCCCTGAGCCAATGGCATTGTCCAATGTCTTACCCTTGCAGTCAAAATCAACATCAACTGGCCGGGCTTGCAGTTGAGGTTCCTCTTGACTGGCCCCCACGTCTCTAACTTGCAGGAAGCACGGGGTCGGAGAGGTGTCTCTGAATGTCCTGGTGCTCGGAAGATGCCTCCAAGTGCTCAGGGAGGGAAGGGAAACGAGAGCCCCGCGAGAGTCCCTGGATGCTTGGTGCCCTTTGGTTGGGAGGCTCTGGGCTGGGGAGAGGTGGGGAGTGGTGCTCCTGCTCGGAGTAGACGGTCAGGGTTTTGTCGGATGACACAGACAGCTGCATCCCGCTTGACAAGGAGTCCCTGGATTTCAAGTGGAACTTTTCTACCTCCGTGTAGCTCGGGCTCTGGTGGGAAACGAGGAATTGTGTGAGTGATGGTAAAAGCAAAACGAAGTAGCCACACTCTGGCCTCATCAGGCTCCAAGCCCCAAAATGTTATTTTTTCACTTGAGGAAGCCTCAGAGCAGAGGAACCCACTGATGGGGCAACCTGGCAGCGTTGGGGATGGCAGCTGTGCCCCAAAACCAGTGATGCACTGAGCAGATCAGCTCCCAAATCAAGACCCCGTGGCTTTGCTGGGCCCCATGAGTGTTTGGCTGTGCCTTGCCTGGGGAGAACTCGGGATTGGGGCAGAAGGACCTGGTGGGTGCTGAGCCAGCTGGGGTGCCCTTACCTGCTCCTGGGTGGGCAGCTCCTGGTCCTGCAGCGTTGCACAGGGGGCGAGCGGCTCCAGGCTCCGCGGGACGACGCCGTACATGGCCAGGCTCTGGGAGCTGGGCGAGATGGGGCTGTATGCGGGCGGCACTTGGGACAGCTGGCGCTGCAGGAGCTGCAGGATTACATGAATGTCTGACGACATCCTGGACTCCAGCCTGGGGACAGAGCAGCCAGAGAACCCTTTTGCATCCTGCAGCTGGGCAGGGGAGGCACTGGGAGGAGGTGCCAATCCCGCTACCCCAGGGCAGTGATGCTTTGCCTGCTGCTTGTTGAGGTTTTTAGAGGGCTTCAAACCAGCACTGCCAGAGAGAGATCAATCCTGCCATCTCTCTCCTGCCACACTCAATCATCCTCTGCCCAATTTTATGTGGAGCCAAACTGGGATCTGGAGCGGGGATTTGAAAAAAGCTAAAATTACCCTGGAGGGGGGAAAAAATTGCAATGGTTAGTTTTAATCTGGATCAATTCTCCAGGCCAGCTGCCTGTGCTGACAGATGGAGCAAGGCAGGTTAGTGCCAACCACTTTTAACTCAGGAACAGAAGAAAACAGAAAAGTAGAAGTCTCTTCTTTCTGCCTTGTCCTTGACTGAAGTGAACAGCTCTGGCAGGAGTGGGCACAGCCCCACTTGCAGGACACAGTCACAGCATCACTGACAGAGTGGGCAGATCTGTCCCCCAGAGCTAGGATGGTGCACTGGAGAGACACCCAAACACAAGCGTGTGGTGAAATGAGCTCAACAAGGGCAGCAGAACCCAAAGTGTCAGGGAGGTTCCGGGGGTGGTGCCAGATGCCAAGGGTGGTGGCACAGCAGCAGATGAGGGGCTGGGCTGCAGTCAGGGTCAGGACTTGCCCTTTGAGAAGCCGCTGCGTTTGCAAAGCACTCCCACCCCCTCCCCAGGAATGCAGCATCCCAGGGGTTGCTGCGCACAGAGCCCACTGCAGCCACCTTGAGAAAGCAGAAGGTGATGGCCCAGAGTCCCCCAGGTGCTCTCCACCCCTGCCCACCTGCTGAGCTGGGCCTGCAGGAGCTCCAGCCTGGACTCGATGTGCCCTGGCCTGCAGTCGCCATGCAGGGGTACGTCCTGTGAGCTGTGCACCAGCGAGATGTGCTGCAGGGGCTCTGCAGGGTGGGCTGCCTGCCGGTCCTCCCAGAAGCTGAACATGTTGGGAATGTCCAGGGGAGTGGCTGGAAGGAGAGGAGACATCTCAGCACTTGTCTTGCATCCTCCAGCCCCACTGGAGACGCTTCAGCTGACATACATGGAGAGCCATCACCACCATACACATGGTGACATCATGCAGAGCTATCCCCAACACACATGGAGAGCCATCACCAACATACACGTGGAGCCACCACTGACATCATGGACAGCCACCACCCACACACACAGACAGCCACCACCACATGGAGTGGCACAGGAGGGACACAGCAGATCCAGCTGGGGACAAAAGGCAGCCAAGACCCTTGGCCTTGGAGTGTGGCTCCCCTCAAATGCACATGAGCAGCTTATCCCTGCTCCAAGCCAAGGCCACCATACCCAAGCATGTCTCCCCACCCTCCTGCCAGCCCTGCCTGCAGCCCCAGGTACCTGTGTAGGACTGGCTGCTCTCTGCTGCCTGCTTGCCAACCTCCGTGTTGCCGGCGCTGGTGGTGATGAGGCTGAGCGAGGGCAGAGCCAAGTCATCCTTTTTGGGTGTGGGGAAGGGCTCAGCTTTCACAGGACTGCCAGTCTTGGCCTCATCATCACTGGCCTGGGAGCAGGGAGAGGTGCTGCTGCCCAGCTCGTCCCACTGGTCCTTACTCAGCGGCTCCTGCGGGTTGGTGAGCTCGGAGTAGGTGTGATACTGCTCTGGGTCAGAGATGCCCGTGTCTGGGTCTGTGGGACAGCACAGCAGGTCACTTTGGGGAGTACCACACATGAAAAAAACAGCCCCCCATTCCCTCAGGATGCCTGTAGGGCTGGGGCACCTCAAGGGGAGGGAGGGGAGGCAGCTTGGGTGCCTGCAGGATGGTTTGCAGGGACAAAGACAGCAGCCACCTCTGCTCTGGGGCACCTGCCCGGGTAGTAATGGATACTGATGGCACTGTCCCACCCTGGCAGCCCAGGGGCACTCACCAGGCTTGTGGGGCTGGCACGGGGAGTGCTTGCGGCGGCGAGCCCGGCGGTAGGTGCAGTCATACTCCTCGCTGAGGGGTGAGCGGGGAACGCTGTCTGCCTGAGGAACGAGAGGGGCTGCTCATCAGGGAAAGGCTGCCGTGTCCCATCCATGCATGCCACGGGGGCTACAGCCCTTGCCATGTCCTCTTCACCACTGCCCTTTCCCACCCAGCGCCTCCTGGACTGGTTTCAGAGCTCAAGGGATTCCTGAAGCTGTCCTTGCTGCTCTGAGACTGAGGTAAGTGTGTCAGGGCCATGGGGAGGGAAGGAGCACCCTAAGAAGTGGCAGGACATGCCAGAGTGGGACTGGACATGGAAGGAATTTTACTTTCTTGTCTATATTTCAGGTCTCTGAAACAAAATGTCAGGAAAGGACAAAGTTCAGTCACACACTATAAAAGTAGACATGTCCTGCTGTGGGAGAATCATAACTCCCTGGAGAATGCCCTGGGAAATGTGGCTGTTGCACCTCCTGACATCCTTGCTTCAGCCCTCCCACTTGCCAAATTTAAGCACTGACCGCATTTGCTCCCTGGGGCAGCCTTGGCACTCACATCTCGCAGGTTGAAGGTGATCTCTAGGTTGCTCCAGAAGTTGTCAGAGAAGGCTGGGTACATGTCCAAGACCTCCAGCAGGTCCTCACGCTGGATCTTGTGCAGGTCGCAGTAGGTCAGGGCCCTCACGTCGGCGTTGGACTTCCCTGGGCGGGCGTAGAGGCTGATGGGCTCCCCAAAGATGTCGTTCTTCCCTGTGCCAAGAGACTGCTCATTACGGACACGTGGGCACCCACTACTGCTCCAGCTATTCTGGTCCCGCACCCTTTATTTTGGAGCTTGTCAACAAGGGGATGCCCAGCAAACCCAACCCTGACTGTGTGTGTTGGGGATAACTGTGAAAGCCACCAGTGGTGGTGACACCAAGCAAGGGCATCAGTGATGGCTGGAGACTGCTGAGCCTTGCTCTGCTCTCCTCACTCCTTTGCAGCTTCCCCCTGGCATCTCCCAGGGATCCTCCTTTCCCTGTGCACTGGCGTGGGGACCCACCAGATGCTGAGGAACAACCTTCCCTTCCCCAGCATGTTGGGAAGTTCTTTACCCTCACCTGCCACCCTTCCTCCACTGCTCACTGTTCACCACCCTTTGCCCCTCGCCCGTCACCCCTTGCAGAAGGAAGGACTTTTTCACCTAAGATGGCCACCACAATGTCTTCCCTGAGGATCTCAATGGAGCCCCGGGAGATGAAGTAGAGGGTGGTGAGGACATCTCCGTAGTGCACCAGGGTGTCTCCGGGCGGGGCATGAGTGGTCTTGAACTTCATGGCCAGGGCGCGCAGGCAGCCCTTGCTGGCTCCCCGGAACGCTTTGCAGTTCTGCAGCAGCGTGCGGTTCAGGTGCAGGCAGATGTCGGCCTGCAGGCAGTCAGGGAAGCCCTTCAGCACCTGTGGAGAGCCAGGGGAGAGATGTTATCACACCACTGTCCCTGGGAGGGAACGCTGTGACAGAGCTGAGAGGCTGTATGACACTCAGCATGAAACAATGGGGCCAAAGAGGGAGACGGTCTGCCCAGAAAACCAAAGGTGGGGACATTTTCCCATCCCTGGAAGTGTTCAAGGCCAGACTTGATGGGGCTTGGAGCAACCTGGTCTAGTGGAAGATGTTCTTGCTTATAGCAGGGAGTGGAACAGTTTGAGCTTTGAGGTCCCTTCCAACTGTAAACTATTCTGTGATTCCGTGATTTCGATCATCTTTTGATCTTCCCTTAGTGGATCCCTGCCTGCCTGCCTGTCGCTGGCTTTTACTGCTTGTGGCTCGGGACAACAGCACTCCCAAGCAATAATTAAAAGTAACCAGCTCAATCTATTTATACCCACTGGTGGCATATCCCCTTTTTCATCTTTACACCCACTAATCTTGGATGAATGAGAGCAGAAACTGGCACAAAGAGCACAAAAACCTTAATTAAACAGCACCTGCCTGAATGCCAAGAAACAGCAGCACAGGACAGTTGTGTGCACTGACAGCTAAATATACCTGTGCAAATACCTCATGTTGAACAAAAGCTGAATCTGAAGGTGACATCAAGGTAAAACTCACAATATGGAGAAAACTGCTGCCACCAATGACTCACAGTGCCAAGGTGAAAACCACCTGGGTTTGGGTTTTTTTTGGAGAGCAGCATATGGCCCTGGGGTCCTCCTTGCTGTCCTCTTTGCTCACATCCCGCTGGTGGCCAAATCTGGAACAGCCATGCTGGGGCTGGTGAGCACGACCTGTTCCTGGCTTCAACTCGATCTCCCATGCTAGCAGAAGTGTTTCCCTACCGGGAAATCAGGGTGGACGAATTGATCAGGCTGTGGGGTGATGGG
>NW_005054584.1:355145-368039 GCF_000277835.1 Geospiza fortis
TGAGCTGCAAGCTCAGCTCTCCCTGGGGATTTGTGACCTGGGTTTGTACTAAGCCAAGAGCACCTGTGCTTGGGTAGGGTGGCACTGCTTCTCGTTATTGCCACTGATGTCCAGCCCATGGTCTCCTCCACCTGAGAGGTTTAACCCAAAGGTCTCCCTGCAGCAAACCCCCAAACGCTGCCCAGTTGTGGCAGCAGCAACTTTAGAGGGAGATGCTGAATTCATACAAATCTGTGTCCTGATGCTGCTCAGGATCAAATCTTAAGGAAAAGAAGGAGCATTAGCAGGGAATGAGTGGGCTGATAACCTGCCCAGGACTAAGAGTCCAGGAATATGAAGTCTCATATCTCTCCTTGCCTTATCCTTTCTCATTCCTCTGCCTTGCTGCTGGCTGGGCCATCATGTCTGTGCACTGAATCCCAGGGCTGTGAGTGCAGTCCCCAGCCCAGAACACCTCGGCTGAGCCGCATCCTCATCCCCACAGAGCCCCGGCTCTGCCGGCACAGAGGCTCGGAGACACGGCGCCTCTCCAGCACAGCTCCGCCATTGATCCCCCTTTGCTAACAAACAGCTGCCTCTCTGGGCTCTAATTAAAATGGATCGAGGTTTATTTAAATGCCCTCCTTTCCCTGCTGCGAGAGCAGGATGCACTTTGCTTAGCAACCGGTGGTGTGGAGAGGAGCTGGATCGATACCTGCTCCGCTCCTGTGACACCAACAGACACCAGCCTGAAAGTGCTCAGTGCCAAGAGGGACTCTGAGCTCCCCACCAAGCCTCTGACCAAGAAATGTGCTCGTGATCCTGGAAAACCTCTGGGTAGATGTAAAGGAATGGGCAGAAAAAGGAGAGAAGGAGAAAGGGGGATGCAGGAGGTGGAAATGCAGGAGGTGAATGGATAGAGTCTGTCTCCAGTCTCCCAAGTCTCCTGCGTCTATCCTGATCAAAAGGATGGAAATCTTTGGCTGGACCCAGATCTAGACGCTGTGTTGTTCAGGACAAGGTGCTGTGAGGACACAGGGCCTGCCTGCCCGTACTCACCGCGTTCATGTCAATGCCGTTGGTGTAGGACCAGGCGTGCTGGAAATACTCCTCCAGGCGCTGGCGCAGGGGGTTGGGGATCTGGTGGAAGCGGATGAACTCCTTGACCCGCAGCATCTGCGTGTGATAGCGTGCTGTGCCTGAGTAGAGGCGCTGGATGATGGCCGAGACATTGCCGAAGATACTGGCGTACATCAGAGCTGAAACGAGAGGGCAGGGCTCAGCGGGACATGGCGAGGTGCATGTCCAGCTACACGAGACCTGGAACCAGCAGATTCCCAAACCCCATATCTACCAGGACCTGAAAACATGTATTTCTATCACCCCATCCATTTGTCTGTGCAGAAGAGGCACAGGCAGAGGAAGATGCTCCAACCTCCAAAGCAGGGATGGGAACAGCGGGACGTGCGCAGGCACTCACAGCCAATGAGCATGACACAGATGGAGAAGATCTTCTCGGAGTTGGTGTTGGGCGAGACATTGCCAAAGCCCACGCTGGTGAGGCTGCTGAAGGTGAAGTAGAGGGCAGTGACATATTTATCCTTGATGGATGGGCCAGAGGAGAGGTCGCTGTCGTTGTAGCGCTTGCCGATCTGGTCACCCAGGTTGTCCAGCCAGCCGATCTTGTGCTCCATGTAGGGCCTCTCCACGTTGCCGATGGCGTACCAGATGCAGGCCAGCCAGTGGGCGATGAGGGCGAAGGTGCACATGAGCAGGAAGAGCACGGCTGCTCCGTACTCCGAGTAGCGGTCCAGCTTCCGCGCCACGCGCACCAGGCGCAGCAGCCGGGCAGTCTTCAGGAGGCCAATGAGGGTGGTGGTCTGCGGGGGAGAGGTGAGACACCTCAGGGACCAGCAAAGGGTAAATATGGCATGTTCCAAAGGCATGTTTTCAGCTGAGCTGTGCTTCCTTTGAAGGATAAAAATGCATTTCTAGAGTGTGAATCACCTTGTCCTGGAGGTGACCTCTGAACTGGGTCAGATGAGTCACAGCACAGGAAGGGCAGTTTGCCTCTGCTGATCATAAAGGCAACAAGCTCTGGGATTAGAGGTGAGCAAGTGACAAGAGCCAAGGCCAAGCCCATGTTTCCTGATGGATCCTCTCCTTGCCAGCCATTGCTCCCAAAAATGCTGCATTTCACTCCCAGATGTGCAGTCTCCAGGCAGTACAGTAACTACAGGGTTATCCCATTGCCAACATTTTGAGTTTGCCCGGCAATGCACCCCCAAATTCACCCACACTGGAGTGTGGGGTCAGCCCTTAAACTGAGCCCCCAGCCTGCTCTGCTGGGTCAGCCGCAACAAGGGGAGTGGGTCCACTCTGAACACTTAGAGTAGGGGCTGCCTGAGCCTAAAAAATGAAATCCCAAGTCCCAGCTGCTTAAAAATCTGTAAAGACACCCTTCTCCACCCTGTGACCAACCACCCCTCTCCCCATGGATTTAGCCATCCACCACTGACGTCAAACAGCCCACATCCCTTTCCTTCTTATACATCTCTCCCTGTCCATCCACGCGTCCCCTCCTGTCCTGATGGACCCTGCTCTTACCTCATCAGAGCCAGAGCGGAAGATGAGCAGGTCGAAGGGGATGGCAGCCACCATGTCGATGAGGAACCACCCCTTGAAGTAATGGATGGCGATCTTGCCGGGGTGGCTCACCACCTCGTCGTTGATGTTGACGTAGGTGGTGCGGAAGTTGATGACAATGTCCACGATGAACATGATGTCCACGATGAGGTCAATGATGTTGAGCGGGTCGCAGGAGTAGCTGCAGTCCCAGCGCTTCTCCTCCACCTGCTCCTCGTTGAGCAGGAAGGCGGCCGAGTAGGGGGTGAAGACGGCTGTGTAGATGACCAGCAGGAGGATGAGCCAGTCCCACACGGCCTTGAAGGGGCTGTAGTGCAGGATGGTCCATCGGTGGATGCGCGGCGCCTGCAGCTTGTACTCGGGAAGGACGTCAGCGCCCAGGGACAGCACCTGCCAGGAGAGGGGTGTGAGGAGGATGCGAGACCAGGAGAGAGGCTGGATAACGCCAGGAACCAGGCAAGGGACTTCCATGTGCTGGTAGAGCATCAAGGAGCACAGAGTGGTTTCCTACAGCTTTTTCACCTTTGTTGGCTGCATCTGTGTTTGTCCAGTTCCCACTGTGGCTGACACCAAGGTCCTTGTCTGTCTCTGATGGTCACAGCACCCTTGGGGCAACTTCTTACCTACTTTATGGCCTTCTGACCCAGCAGAGAGGAAAGTGTCTGCTGCTGAGCCTCCTTCTGCCCTCAGCTCTGTGCCACCTGCTTGGGCACTGCTGGGAGTCCCTGGTGCAGGGCTATGGGATGGGCAGCTTGGAGATGCCCTCGCATGGCTGTGTCACCCGAGGGTGACAGCATATTCTGCATCCTGCAAGCCTTTCTTGGCCATAGCAAGTATCTTCCCCTGATGTCCTTCTGGCACACTTGTCCTCCAAGCAGAGGGATAGCTTGGGCCACCTGCAGCAAAGCCTCAGGCAATGCCCATTTCCCATCTCACCCGTGGCCACCAACGTGCAAATACCATCTCGAGTGGTGAGATGGTGCGAGCCCCCTCCCATGCTGTCATGTGTCCCCAGGCTCGCTGCTTTCATGGGGACACTCCACAGCACTGGTGAGTTCCCCACACACCCAGGCCTAGCCCAGCTCCCCCTCCAGGACCAATGCCAGCTCCTGGTGGCTCTAAAGCCACTGTGGGGACACAACACAAGACACTGGGTGTGGGAGGGGTGGGGCTGCCCTGTGTTGGGTGCTGAGGGGTGGTGGCATGAAGGGGCTCATTTGGAGCTGGAGGCAGCTGGATCCCCTTCCTGCCCCTGCTGCTCTGTTGTCCCCCAGTGTCCCTGTGGTGGTGGGACCAGTGCCAGTTGCAGAGGAAGGTGAGGGGCACCTCAATTTTCCCTCCTGGCACTGAGCCCCCAGCTAAAAGGGAGCTTTTTGCTGGGCTGCAACAGAGAGGAGAGAGGAAAGAGAAGAGAGGAGAAAGGAGGATCCACATATCCCAAGGCAACAGTGATGAGCATCACCGTGGTTCTGGCAACAGACCTGGAAGAAGGTTCTGATCCCTCCTGCCCTGACAGGAAGGATCAAGGTTTCTTTTTCAAGGGTCTCCCAAGGGCTCCTCATGCTGCGATCCAAAGCAGATCCACCCCTGTACCCCCATCCCACAACAAGCCCCAGCCCTTCCCACATCCCAGAGCCCCAGGACGCCGGACATTCCCGTGTCCCCTGCTCCTACCTGCCTGCAGCTGGCCCTGCGCCCCAGGCGGCAGCCGCCCCCCGCGTTGCCCACGCAGGCTCGCAGGCACTCGGCCAGGCGGGTGGGAGGCATGGGCACGAAGGGCACCCGCGAGCCCGGCCCGCGTTAATCAAAGGCGATCGATGCCGGCCCCGTGGGGACGGCAGCGCCAATGGAGCAGCGGGAGCCGCCGACGTCGGTGGGGACCGAGAGGGGAGGGATTGGAAAAAGTGACCCAAGAGCAATCGTTGTGCAGGGAATGAGGCACCATGGGCTTGGGGACCGGCTCCTGTGGGGATGGTGGGGAAGAGAATGAGGCAACGCTGATAAAATGCTTGATCTCAAGACTAGGATGAACCTGGAAGAGTTGAGATGGGCTCCTTCAGCTTGTGTCTGGGAAAACCAGCAGTGCTCCCAGCCTCAGCAGCTGAATGCTTGTTCTGCCTGGCTGGAGGCAGCTCTGAATTCAGGGCACCAACTACTGTTCCCTATGCTGGGGCACCTGCCCTACCCCTCATCCCTGGCACCTAGCAGAAGCAAGAACAGATTAAGCACTCTTGCTTTCCAGGCAGGAATGAATAAAAAACCACAGCCCCAAAGATCTGAGGCAGAAAAGGGTAAAGAAACAACCCCCAGAAGAGCACGCAAACCGCCACAGAGCTAGGGAGCAGCTGCAGCCTTGTTCCTCTCTGCCCCTAAGGGATGGGAAAATCACCCTTGGGTGGCCTGGGTGGCCCTGGGAGTCTGAAGGTGGCAGTGCCATTGTTCCCCTGGGTGCCCCTTCCCTTTGTCCCCTTTCTCCTGGTGGGGTGCTGGGTGCTGGCAGTGGGCGTGGGAGTGCAGAAGGGAGAAGGAGGAGGAGGAGGGAGCAGGGTGTGTGTGGGCTGTGGGTGACAGGGGGAGAGGCTCCTGCGACCCTGGCTAACCCAGGCCATTGCTCATGCCCCCTGGTGCCCAGGCACCCATCACCTTCCCAGCTGTGCCCCGGTGTCCCTTGCCTGGTGCTGGGGATTAGGGGACTGACCTGAGGTGGGGGCACTCCAGAATCACCAGGAGAGCCTCAAACACGAGTGGCTGGGCAGGATCAGGCCCGTGGTGCTGGCTGCAGGCTGGCAGTGACCCAGCGTCACTCCCAGCACATATCCTGGTGCAGCTCAGCCCCCCATCCCTGTCCCCAGCACCCTCCTGCCCAGATGGGGGGACTGGGACATATTCCACCTGCAGACAAGACTCCAGCCTCACAGCATCCCCATGTGCCTCCAGCTGTGCTCCAGAGCCCTGTGAGGCTGTGGCACCTCCATTGCACTGGTGGCCTGCCCTCCCTGCCAGCTCAGTGCAGGGCCAGACCATCCCAAAGAGCCCGGCTCCACTCCCTGCCCACCCGCGGGTATTTTTAGTTGATGTCTCGCCACTGTCTCTGCCTCACCATGAATTATTTAACAGCCAGGAGCAGGGAGCTGTGGCTTGGGCAGGAGCTGTGGGGGGCACTGGGGTGAGGACAGGCAGGGGCAGATGCAGCAGGGAGGAGAGGTCCATCCTGTCCCATCCCACCTGGAGACTGAAAGTGAAGGGAAGATTGGGCTGCAGCCACCAGCTCCGACCCCATCACCCCACACCCAGCCACTGACAGTGAGTGGCCAGCACCGCTGTGACAGCCACCCCGGTGTGACCATTCATTCCTGGTGTGCTCCTTGTGATGGGGACCGGGGCGTGGAGGCTGCTCACTGTCCCTCTGGGGAGCTCAGGGGCCAGTCCTGGGTCACTGCAGCCACTCCCAGATTAGAGAGACTAATGAAGGGGACAAGCCAGGGGGAAAACAAGAACTGTTCCATGATGTGGGGAGCCCATGCCCTGTGCATGGAGGCTGTGAAGTTAAAGGTTTGCTGCCTCTGAGACAGAAGCAGAATCCTGCATAGCACCCCACTCTGATGGAGCAAACTGGAGGCTTTTCTGGGGTCAGATGGCTGTGTTTTCATTAAATTTGCCCTGGGCTGCTGCTGGCAACAGTGGGAGGTGCCCTTAGATGTATTTTGTACATTGAGGCTCTCCATGCCTCAGTTTCCCCACGGCTAGATGAGCTCCTTACCTGGCATTGTGGGATACACCAGCACCTTTCACGCACACTGACATCCCCATGGGATGCACTATTCCATGCGTGTCCCCCTGGGTGACAGCAAGTGTCCCCTGCAGTGACAGTGCAGTGCCACCTGCTGTCTCCCGGGGGATCCTGTGGCCCTCGGTGTGCTGACACCAGGCCAGGTCCTTGGCCGGGCACCTCGGGGCTCCATTCCCAGCGCTGGGGGACAGGAACCGTGGCCAGAGCTCCCCACAAAAGAAGCCACATGCACACACAAACAGGCAAACGCATGTCCCCCTCAAGGCCACCATCATGAGCAGCCCATGCTGGTATTTCCCCAGCCACAAATTGCCAGAAATACTCGTTTAGGGGGGCTAAAATGAGAATTTCAGCCATTCAGAGGAAGGCATAACCAAACACAGGGATACTGGCATTTTCTGTGATGGAATCTCCAGGTGTCACTGCCCTCTCTGCTTCTCTCCTCCCAAAGCCACCAGAGTGCTTGTGACTGTCCCCCAGCAGCAACACCAGCACCCCACTGGCACTGACGTATCTTCTGAAAAATCCTTTTGTTAGGATTTTTCTCCTGAGAAGCTGAGAGGCCTCAGAAATTAAATGTAAACAATAATTATCTGATTGCTTGGAATGTGGTTTGGAGGTTGCTTACCAACAGGTGCATCTTTGATTGGTCTCATGTGAATTGTTGCTACTTGGTGACCAATCACAGGTCCAGCTGTGTCGGGACTCTGGTCAGTCCCAGGATTTTATTATTCATTCCATTCCTTTCTTTGCTAGCCTTCTGATGTCTCCTTTCTCTTTCTTTAGTATAGTTTTAATATATAATTTTCTTTTAATAAAATAATAAACATAATAAATATTTATTATATAAAAAGATAGAATAAATATATTATGAATATATTAATAAAATAATAAATCAGCCTTCTGAAACATGGAGGCAAGATTCTCATCTCTCCCCTCGTCCTGGGGACCCACAAACACCACCACCAGACCCCACCACTGCCTTGGTGGCACCTCAGGGCCCCCATACCTGTGTGACCTTCTCGGTGACATTCTGGGTGCGCTCCATCACCTTGTGGGGAGCAATTATCTCGATCTCTGTGGTGGAGCCTGAGCGGTGCTTCTCCAGGTTGAACTCCACGAAGTTGAGTGTGAACTGGGGGATCTGGCTGATGGTCCTGTACTTCATGAGGTCCGAGTCCGACGTGGAGTTCGGGGGGTTGGGTTTGACGTGGGAAGCCTCTGGAAGAGGATGGAGAGGAGCACTGAGAAGGGCAGTGTGAGCAGGAACAGATCCCCAGAGCCCTGACCTCGTGTAGGACCTCCAGGAGCTGGGGACCACCACAAGGTGCCACCAAAAGGTGCCGAAATCTGCTTGGCCATAAAGGCTTGACTTCTTCAGGCTGGCTCAGCTGTGGGATGCCCAGCCTGGGATGCCTGAGAGAGGGCTGTTTTTCCCACACTTCACTCATCTTTTCACCATTAAACCTCCTGCAGGAGGCTCAGAGCAGCTGCCAAAACACAGAGACACTCAAGTGTCCTTTGCTACCCCTGGTGACTGTTGTGGGTTGGGGACCAGCCCACTGAGATTCACCAGGGAGAGATGCCAAAACTGGCATGAAAACAGACAGGAGGAGGTCGTTCTCCTCCACCCTTTGCCTGACAAACAAAGCTCCTGAGCTGCTGTGCTGGGTTTTGGCCAAACTGAACCAGGAGTCAGATGCATCCTCCACCCCCAGCTCCAGGTAGGGAGGTCAGAGCTTTCTCTGGAAGAAGAGCTGTAGTGGGGGTGCATCCTGATATTTCTCCCTGGGGACCTGCCTCTGGGTCACCCCAGGGCACGACCAGGGAGGAAGCTGTGTAGGTGGTCATTTCATGGTCAGGCTTGTGGCAACGTGTTATCATGAGTGGGAGCCTGTACCCAGACCCAGAGCTCCAGGAAGATCCCCAGGCACTGTACTCAGTGTGTACCAACCTTTCCAAATCCTACAGGCAGGGCAGGGTTGTATTTTCAATTTTTTACCCCTTCTTGCCCTTGCATTCTGACATTGCCCCAAGTGGTGGTGTGGGCAGGAGGTGTCTGAAGACGTTGTGAAGGTGCCCAGTTAGCACCAGCCATCCTCTGCCACCCTGCTCCCTGCTCATTCCCCTTCCCTCCCTCTACATCGTGTCTCCTCCTGAGGGTCTGTAACCTGTGACTATTGGAGGATCATGAACCCCCAGCCCATTTTTACAGCCAGATTCCACACATTGATCTCTCTCATCCCCAGCTGAGAGCCTTCTCTTTCTACACCTCCATCTAATTTGTCCAGAGGTCTGTACATGGATAGCATGATGGAGGGTCGTTCCCTCCAGCCCTTCAGAGTGGCCTGGCCAGTGTCTCACCCACCTCCAACACATGGACACAGCTCACACTGCACATGCCTGCAGAGCCCTTCCCTCCCTCCAGGGAAGGTGGGATGGCTTCGGGATGCCCCTTGTGTGGGGCAGCCAAATGCAACTTCATACGGTCTCACATCTCACACACAAACCATGGATGGCTCTACCTACAGAGCAGGACCTGCCTGCGCAGGGAATCACACGGAGACCAGTGGGTTTTGGGGAGAAGACCCAGGTCATCTCCACTTTGCTGAGGGAAAAGAGACCAAGACCTCCCCCCCGAGATGTGCTGGGGCCACGGCCAGAACCCTGCCTCCCGCAGTAGAACCGACGGCTCCGGGGTTTTCCCTACCTGAGTTTGCCCTCCTTTCCCTGAATTTTCTCTGGAACTCAGACCTCGCAGCCTCAAAGTTGTCCAAGGAGGAGACCCTGCGGAGGCTGTGGAAGCTGCCCCCAGGGCGAGACCGAAAGAAACCCCATGCAGGGTGAGGGCCCAGCACGGGAGGCTCTTGTTTCGGGGACGAGTGTTGTAGGGTGGGGTCGGCCTCCAGGCTCGGCCTCCGCTCCTTTTCCAGGAGGGATTCGGTCTCTGACTGCATACAGTTTTCCTTGGGCGATGTCTTCAAGTCCCTCAAAATCAGGGAGTCACCACCAGGCTTTAAGACAGCCAGGAGAAAGCGTTGTATTAGAAGGAGTCCCCGCGTGCTGTGGGGCAAGGTGAGGGAGCCGGGGTAGGTAAGAGGAGAGGCAGAGGGCTGGGAAGCACTGCAGCTCCTGAGGTCATCTCCAGCCTGGACCAGGACCTGCTTTGGAGTGGGGCGACCGAGTCCCTGGGGACTTGGCAGCTCCCAGCTCCTGCCAGCTCCCGCCGGAGGCTGGGCGGCTGCGGGGAGGTTTGCGAGGCGATGCTGCACAGGTGGAAGCAGGTGAGAGCAAGAGAAGAGACCTAGGGACAGGCTTGCCTGGAGTCCCTGCTGTGCCATGCGTTTCTCTGAGATGGCCCTGTGTCCCACCGCTGGGGCTGCCCTTCCCTCCCCTGCTGCAAGAGCTCAGGCCATCACTGAGGCTCAGTGCCCAGGCCCTGTGCTGGTGTTTATGAGGGAGGATGTGCTCTGCCCCAGGAAGCACCGGAGGAGCTGCTGGGTTTGCAGATTTGGCCATATTGCTCCTCCTTCTCCTACAGCCACGGTAAACCATGGCTAAACCTTTTTCCCTGGAGATCTGAAGAGTTTCCAGACTTTAATTTCTGCAATGGGGTGTGCAAAGCAACCCCCTTCTGGAGTAGAAACCCATGAGAACGTGCACCTCCAGTAATACCCACAGGAGGAACTGTGGCACTCCTCACCATCCCTAAGGCCCTTTAGGGCAGGTTTTAGGATGGGGTCCCTGCAGAGGCTGGCTGCTGGCTGGCCCTGCATCTTTGGGCTATGGCCACTTGACCAAGCTCCAGCAAAATGATACATCATCAGGTTGTCCTCAGTGCACATTTTCCATTCCACACTGCATTCCATTTCCATTCCACACTGCAGTGCCCCATGCAGCTCCAGCCTCGGGGTACCCAGAACTTTTAGCAGTGCTGGTGCCTGTGGGAACGATGTACCCAAAGCATCTGATAACCCTACACACATCTTCAACCTACCACAGGCACAACCTCTGAGAAGACAGGCACCTTCCATCTCGTTATATCTAGATTTGGGGAAGCAGATTCATCCAGGCTGCCTGGATACACCCAGCACAGCCAGACCCTGGCACCTGGGGATGCCTTAGCAGAGCAAAAGCCTCCTGCTCACAGCCTTGAGCTGCAGCATTTCAGAAAACAACAGGTCTTGGGCTGGAGGCACCCTGAGCACTGTCAGGAAGCCACCAAGAACAGCAATCTCTAAACAGGCCACACCAGCAGCTTTTCAAGGTTGGTGACAGCATCACCTTCCATCATGGGAAGTACAATCTTTGCTGGAGGGCTGAGAAGCTGGCCCTGCCTGTGCTGCCTGCTCCCTGCCAGGAAATCATGGGGAAATGAGCCTGCCAGTCCTTGCTCAGAGCACACCATGCTCCTACATCCACCACCACTCCTTGAGGTGGGGACAGCTCCCTGGAGCTCCACCATCCTGGACAACGCGGAGTATGGAGGCAGAGCTTCCTCCCAGCTTTGGCACATCTCCCACTCCCCCCTCGAGCCGCGGGATGTGCAGAGCAGCAGGGAAGAGCTGCAGCCCACACGGCCAAGCCCAGCAGGGCCAGCACTGCCCCCGTGCCCTGCCCTGCCACAGGAGATGGCCCAAACCACAGCAGCCAAGGGGGACTGGGATGGGGACAGCGAGGAGGAGCGCTGGGACCTGGCCTGAGGCGTGGGCCGGTATCAGACAAAGGCTACGGTTACCTTTCCATAGTCAATGGCTACTCCATCAAACTCACTGGTGGGCAGAGATTTCCGCTGGATTTTGAGGCGCCGCAGGGACGGGAGACTAAACTTCAAACTCCTACCTTCACCTTGTTAAAAAGAAAAACAAAACACAAGAGAGAAAGGTGTGACCTAGCTGCATGTGATGGCTGGAGTGAGGCGGGGCAGGGGAGAGGCTACGGAGAGTTTTGGGTGGCTCTGGGGGATGCACATGCTGTGTGGCCCTTCCTCCTCCAAAGCACTGGCTATTCCCATGCCATCACAGTGCCACGTGCTCAAGGCAGACCCTGACCTGGCAGCAAGATCCTCTGAGCTGGAGAAGAGTTCCTTACAACTGCAGATGTGAGATGGGAAAGGTGCAGAGCATCCCTAAGCCAATTAAAGAGGTTAAAGCCAATTAAGGGATTTGGTCCCGGGGGAAATAGAGCCTCTAAATCTCCTTGGTGGAACTTTAGTGAAAGAAACCCCACATAATAGAGATGGTAATTTAGAAAGGCGCAGGAAAAAAAAAGTAGTTCTAAAAATTTTGTTTCTGGATTTGTTTTGAGTTTTCAATGAGGGAATTTGGACCACAAAACCAGGATCCCTTTCTGGCATCACAGGGGACCAGGAGACCACCTCACGGGGGACTGGGGCTGAGACAAGGGCAGCCAGGGCTGCTAGGAGCTGTGAGAGAGGTGCAGGAGAGGAGGAGCCCAGATCTTGAGAGGGCCCAATGGCCCTGGTTGTGACACTCAATGCAAAGTCACTTGTCCTCTTCTAGAGGAGACCATGGTCACTTGCTACTGCAGAGTTTGTGTGAGCAGCTGGGTTCACACCCTCAGGGCCTGGGTCAGCCCTGAAGCTCATCCAGCAGCACCAACTCTGCTCCCTAACTGCACAAAAGGTGGCCTAAAATCCTGGGGTGCATGGGATGTGGCATGAGCTCCACAAAGACATTGTCCCCTGGGAAAAAGCAGCATGTTGAGGAGCTCCTTGATTTTGGCAAGATTAACTTCCCTCATCCAGCCCCAAAACACCACCGAGCTGCTTGGGCAGGGTCCCAGCCTGCCCAGAAATGCCCCTGCCCATGGGGTACCACACTGGCTCCCTCTGCTCACCCCATCCCCACTGCCTAGAGCAGCTTTTCAGCTGGAAGAACCAAAGCATCCAACTTTCCCTGCACACCAGTGAGCTGGAGACCAGCAACACAGCCACCTGTGGCTATGCAATGAAAGACTCAGTCAGAAAACCTGAGCACAAGAGCCTGATCTGGGTGGGCACCAGCAGCTTTGGCCTTTCCACACCCCCTGTCACTGGAGTGGGAAACCCAAGAAACACAACATCCCTTGGGATGCTCAACACAACATCCAACATGCAGGGAAGTGACAGGTGCTCTTGATTTGGGTACCTCCTGCCAAAGGTATGTCTTTGGGTGGGATGGGGTATGGCTGCATCATATGTTGGGATATTCTGAGAGCTGGTGGGGCTGCAAAGCAACACTGGTGCTGGGATTTAGGATTTCCTCAGCAGGTCATGCATAGAGGGTAGCTGGTACTAAAGCAACCCATCAAAAATATGAATCTCATCACTTCACAGACCTACGAACACATGCACAGTTACCTGTCCATTCACACTCACACATCCACGAGCCTCCTGTGTGCATGCCTGCCCTGAGCACACACAAACCCACACAAAACTCTGCTGGTGCCTGCTGCCATCCACAGACACCTGAATGCTG
>NW_005054584.1:368077-375648 GCF_000277835.1 Geospiza fortis
AAACCCCAGTTCAATGGCCACTTGTCCCCATGGCTCCCTGATGTGGCCTTGGCTCTGGTCCTGCTGTGCCACCCCATGTGCCAAGGGGGGACAGACCCATGCTGCTCCCAGAGCTTTGTTTTGAGGCCTGCCCAAAGCCTCCCAACAGCACCCCTGGGGAATGTCATCATGGAGGCAGAGATGGGGTTATTTCCTGGCTCAGGTAGAGCTGACCAGCACTGAGGGCTGTATGGAAGGAGGAGATTTAGAATCACAGCTCTTTGTCAGGTCTAACATCTGAATATCCACATCCCCTCAAGAGCCTCACCACAGCTTCCCTTTGATCCAGTCTTCCCAAAAAAGGGAATTTGAGTTTTCCACTGCCTGCAAAACCCTAGGATGAGCCTAGGAGAGCGGGGAATAGCCTGAAGCTGGGGCAGGCTGAGCCGTCGCAGTGCAGCCATCCTTGTGCCATTGGCCTGCAGTGACACCCCCGCAGCACAGCCATGCTCTTGGTGACACCAAATGTCCCCTGGCCCTCCTGGTGACCCCGCACACAAGTCCTGCCCCACAGCAGCACCTCCAGCCCGAGCCAGTGTTAAATATGCAAAAGATCCAGCAAGGCAGGGGGGCTCACAGAGGGGACTGCACAGCTCCACTTCCAGCGAGACCTCCCCTCAAAAATGCACCATCCCATGCAGAACAGGCTGGGCAGTCCCCAGCCCTGTTCCCCAGGTCTCTGGGATTGCAGGAAGTGTATGCAGGCAGCTGTGAAGGCAAGGGGAGCCCAGCTGGCTCAAACAGCCTTTCCCCATCCAGCTGGCGTTTGGCTGGACCAGTCCCTGAGCAGGCAGAGCTGCGGCTGTGCAAAAACACAAACCTCTTCCCATGCAGGATCCTGCCCAGACACAGAGGCATCCTTCAGTCCCCCCGTGCTCCCAAACAAGCCCCGGGATGAGGATGCTGCGCTGCCCTCCCGGCCCCGCCGCCCCCGGGCACGCACCTTTGTTCCAGCTGTGCGACAGGCGCCGGTGCAGGCTCCGCCCGGTGCTCTTGGCGATCAGCTGGGCCAGATCCTCGAAGTTGAGGATGAACATGATGACGACGCCTTCCTCGTTCTTCACAGGCACCACATCCACCAGGCACCCTGATGGATGTAATCCCTGCTGGTGGGCATGGAACATGATCTGAGCCCTGGGAAAGGGCCATATCCCTGAAGCATCCCAATCACACTGATCACATCTCTTTTTTTCTGTCCCAGACAGTCATTTATATTAATGTACTTGAGAGCAGCAATTAAAGAGTGAGTAATTAAGAACTCAGGAAGTCCCAGGTAGTGGTTTAACCTCATTAAGCATCCTGCTTGTAATCACGCTGCAGTTAATTGCCCTGCAATCACCAGGCAGTTTTTGGGGATGGGATGCAGGCAACGGGGGTGAGCCCACGTGGGCAGCAGGACCAGTCCCCAAGGACATTCCCTAGAGGCATGGCATGGCCAGGCATGGCCTTGTCTTGTCCTGCCACGGGGAAACTGAGGCACAAGGACTGGCTCAGTGTCCTGGGACTGATGGAGGCTGTGAGGAGCATCCCAAATATATCCACAGGGATTTTCCTGTTGGATGTCAGCTCGACCCTGTGGCTCTTCTCGTGCAGCAGCCAGCACCAGTCTGCAATTAGAGGCAACTGAAAACACCTGCAGGTCTTTTCCAAAGCACCCAGTGAAGGACACAGGTGGTTCCCCACCTCCTTTGCCAGCTTTAGTCCCACCAAATCCTCCAAAAAAACCTATAATCACTGAGTCCCTTCCTTGAACTGTCTGCTGTTGCTTTGGCACTGATGGGAGCAAGACCCCCAAACCAGAGCCACTGCCAGTGACACCCCCGCAGCACAGCCATGCTCTTGGTGACACCAAATGTCCCCTGGCCCTGCTGGTGACCCCGCACACAGGTCCTGCCCCACAGCAGCACCTCCAGCCCAAGCCAGTGTTAAATATGCAAAAGATCCAGCAAGGCAGGGGGGCTCACAGAGGGGACTGCACAGCTCCACTTCCAGCGAGACCTCCCCTCAAAAATGCACCATCCCATGCAGAACAGGCTGGGCAGTCCCCAGCCCTGTTCCCCAGGTCTCTGGGATTTCAGGACGTGGATGTAAACCCTCCCAGGCTCCTATCCCAAACCTCCCAGAGATGATGGAGCTCGCAGGTACCATCGCAGGCCATAGGGAGCCAAGCCAGCTCCCTGCCCGGCAGGGCTGCAGATCGCTGATCCCGCCTTTGCCCGGGGATTAGCGGCCGGGCAGGGACGCGGACCCGGCGCTCCCGCTCCGGCCGTGGCCGCGCTCCAGCCGGGAGGGGCACGCCGGCCTTCCTGCGTATAATTTTAAGGAGCTCAGGGCCTCCCGTAATCAGGAGCAGATGGCCGGCATCGGGCAACTTCAAAATCTGCCGTGACGTCAGGGATGTGCACATACACGGACACACACACAGGCGCAAGAACGGGAAAGAAATGGATATGGTGAAACCTGCTTAAAGACCCCAGCAGCTGGGATTTGTTCGTTTGTTCTTTCTTTCTCTCGCTTTCTCTCTTTTTCTATCTCTCTCTCCACTTCTCGCCAAAGGGAGAGGAAATCCACTTAAATGTGTGAGCTGGGGAGGAGAGAGTGGATTTTTGGCAGCAAAGCTGTTTGGGGGGCTGCATGGCACGTGACAGGTTAGCTCTGTGTGGAGCAGGAAGGATAGAGCTCCTTTCCCTCCCTTTATCAGGATTTTTAGGGCTCTTTAGATGAAGAGGTGCCCTGTAAGTGCTGCAGAGTGAGTGAGGTGGCACATGCCCCGTGGGGTGACACGGTGCCATCCCCAGGATGCCACAGCTCTGCCGGTGTTGATGCTGGCACTGGTGTGTGCAGGGGAGCCCGCTCAGCCCACTGCTTTCTCCTTTGGTGTGTTAGAAAATGAAGAGTTTTTTTTTTCCCCCAGGGGTGATTTTGAAGCATCACTGACCTCCTGGAACCCACAAGGTTCACTGGCATGGGCAGCCATCAACCCCATGCTTCCCTCTGGAGTGGGAATTCTGATCCAGACAGCCCAACCCTGGCTCAGCTGCTCTGCCCTCCTGCATTCCTTCACTGCCTCAGGTCCTTCCTAAGTTCCTCCATGGCAGAGGGAGGGGATGGGCTCTGAGCTGTTCTCAGGGGTCCTAGATCCTGGCAGGCCCTGTGTGGCACAGGAAAGGGTTAATGCCATGGCCAGTGCTGAACAGCTGAAAACTGGGCCCAGTTACATCCAGTTGGAGGGATATAAGGAGCAGCTGGGAGGTGGCTGGGGGTGGGTTTGGGTGGCAGCTGGTGCCTGGTTTGATCCTGCAAATCTGGGAGGTGCTGAGCTTGAGCAGCCCTGGCCAATGTCACTGTGAGCCCCTCACTGATCCCTTCTTAAATTAAATAAAATAGACAATTTCTGTGGGGAGGGAACTACAGCAATAATCCAGTCTAACTGCCTGGCCAATTCAGGGTTGGCCAAAAGTTAATCCCCCTCCAAAACCAGGGCAATCACCCCAAAATTGGTCCCAACAGGCACAGCCCTGCTCAGACCCACATCTCACAGCATGGAGGTGTCAAGGGAATGAGGGAGGATCAGGGTCAGGGATGGGAGCAGCACATTCCCTTAAGCCTGGCCCAAAGACAGGGCATTCCCACAGGATTTGGGGTCTGTGCAGCTGTGATTTGGGGTACCCCCAGCTCTGTGGAGAGGCTGCAGCTGGGAGAGCCGTGGCGCTCTCTGCCCTGACTCAGTTTCCCTATGCTGAGCCAGCCTGGGCTCTGCTGAAGGCTGAGCCTCCTCATCCTTCTTCCCAAAAGCCAGGCCCTGAGCCAGCCCCAGGAGGCACCTCAGGCCTGCCCTCCCATCCTTGCTCCTCCATCCACTGTCCCCATCCATCTCCCTGTCTCTCCCCTTCAGCTGTTCAGCTAATCTGTCTCCATCCATCTAATTTTATCCAGCCACCAAACGATCTCTTGGAGGAGCCCTGGGGGGGATTCACAACCTGCCTGTGCTCTGTGGCCACCAGCATGAGGGTGCCTGTGCCCATCTGGGCTGAAACCCAGCCTGGGGGCTGCAGACAGGGCTTGGCAGGTGGGGTAGGACAGGGATGCTGCTTTGAAGGGTCCCACAGGAAAACCAGCTGAACTTCCCTAAACTTCTGTTTGACCCTCCAGCACCCAGCTCCCCCGAGCTGAGCGAGTGCCTGGAGGTTTGTGCTCTCTGACCCGCCGTGTCTTCTGACCTTGATAAAAGCCAACACTTAATAACAATAAAAATGTCATTGCTGGGGGCCCTCCCTGCCTGTCCCCTTATCCCCTGCAGGCAGCAGTGGTTAATGCATTTGTCATCAGTATTGTCATCAGTATCATCAGTATTAAACTAATCAACAGGACACGGGGGTTTCCAGAGCCGGACACAAGCCAGCATTGTTATGAATATTAAAAAAGAGAGCTATTAATCTGTGCCTGGAGCTCTTCCCCAGGCCGGGAGATTTAATCTGCAGGGTCTCATGGCACAGTGGCTAAAGCTAGAGTGGGATTATATAAAGGAGCAGAGGAGAGGGGCTGGGAAGGGCACGGAGGGGACGGGAATGGAGCAGAGCTGTGCTCTGGGGATGGCTGGCACGCCCAGAGAGGAGCCTGGAGGACCAAGCTGTGCTCCCATCCTGGGATAAATCAGTGTCGGGGCTGGGTGGAACTTCAAAGGGAAGTGCAGATTGCTGGGAGGCCCTAAAGCAAATCCCTGAGGTGGGATGGAAAAAAATGGAGAGAGAGTCTGAGCTATGGGAGATTGGTCACTCTTGGGACCTGGGGTGAGCCCCTGCAGGTCTGCATCCCCCTGCACAGAGAGGGAATGTGCAACACAGGGTCTGCCCTGGACCCTCTCCCCACACCCAGACAGGGCATCAGGAGACTGAAACCTGCCAGGACACCAGGACAGCAAAAAAAATGACCTTATTAAGTAACATCAGCGGGACAGAGGTTCCCCTGTGCAGGGATTTGTGTGCTTACAGGCCTTGCTGGCTGGAAGCAGCAGTGGGGAGGGAAAATCAGGAGTGTCAATGGCTGAGGGTACCCACCAAAATGTTGCCACAAGAAAGATGCAAGCCTAGCAGGGTGCTTTTGGGTGCAGCTGGAAGGATGCTCTGAAGCCAAAAGGGGTCCTGGATCAACACAGTGGGTTGGCAAAATGCATCTTAACTCTGCCAGGGCAGAGATCTCAGGAAAAAGGAAAGGAAAAAAAAAGCCTGCTCCAGGCAGCATTCTTGGAGGTGCTGGGAATGATCTGGGCCTGTCCTTTTGCTCATGGGACATCAGGTCCAAGCAAAAAGCATCTGTGGGGATGAAAAATGTGCCTCTTCCAGCTCTCTGCCCTGGTCACACTGGCCCTGGGGCACAGCCAGGGCAATGGGGGTGCCTGGAGCTGCAGCACAGCCGTGCCAAGGATGGCAGAATTGGCTCTGCAGATCGGGATCTCTGGTCCCAGAGCTTTTGCCATTGTGAGGAGGGATGTTTATAAGTTCCCATCTGGAGCTGGGCTCTGCTGTCCATGCCTTTCCCGAGGTCACAGACTGACCCTTAAAGCAAACAGCAAGCAGCAAACAGCCCTAGCTTGGCATAAACCCCATGGGTTTGTACAAGCCAAGAGCTCCACTTGGGGTTGGGGTTTGTCAGCTGGCTGTGCCTTCCTACTCCTCTAACACCCAAGAAGCCCCCTTAGTGCTGCCTTGACCCCACCATGGGGCAGCAGCAGAGGCTCCCTGGGGCTGCCAGCACCAAATCCCTGACAGTGCCAGGACGCAGCAGCTGCTGGTGGGATTTGCCCTCCTGCTCCCAGCGCCCCCGTTGGGCACGTCACATGCTGCTGTTTACAAAGCTGTGTGGAGAAACCCTGCTTGGATCCATCCCCCTGCCTTAGCCAGGCTTGCTGGCAGCAGCTGCTGGAGAGGGGCAGTGCCACGGATGTGCCCTGGGCTGGGGACAAAGGGGACAAGTCACATGAGTGCCCCTGCCCCCTTTGGGTGTGGTGGCACTTCCCAACCCATGCCTGCTCAGGCCCCCCATTGCTGTGGGGGGTATGCTGAGGGGCACAGGGCACCCCAATCACTCTCTGACCCTCCCAAAGGAAAATCCTGGCCTCTGCAGCAGTGTTATGAGTTTGCTGGCCTGATCCCAGTCCCTAATCCCAGTTCCATGGGGACTGACACGAACTGCTGCTGGAGGGGACAAGCTGTGGGCTCTGCCTAGGAAAGGACAGGGCTGAGGGGCTGGGGCTGCCCCAGCAGCTGCTCCAGCTGTCGCAGCCACATCTCCCCTTTCATATTCATCAGCATCACATTCACGCAGATTAAGCAGAGCGAGTGCCACCAGCTGCTGCTGCTCAGGCCATGCTGGCACTGTGGCACTCAGCACCTGTGGCCACCTCCTGCTCTGGGGACCCCGTGAGCCCTGGCCAGTGCCTTCACTGCAAAGCACATCCCCACCTAGGGAGGGAAAAAACCAGTCCTGGCTGCAGCTCAGCTCCTCAGTGTCATCCTCAGAGGATGCTGGAGGATTTGAGCTCGCCCTGGCCACAGTGGACAGTGCGTCTGCAGGGCTGGGGGCCGTGGCTGCTCCTTGCTGCAGCAGGAGCTGATCCCGTGCTGACCCCCCTGTCTGGGCCAGCTCCAGCTGTGTAGCATCTTGTAAGGAAATTAACTTTTCACTGATCTCCCAGCTTTGAGCTGGGGATTAGAGCCCACACGCGCTGCGAACGGGCTCTTCCCTCTTTCCAAAGCCTTTTTGGGGCTGGGATGGCAGGGAGGGACAAGGTGGGCTCGTCCCACCTTCCCCCACGGGAAGGTTCCATTCTTGGTTCCATTTTGGAGCTGGGCTCACTGTTGGCACCCCTGGCTCGTTTGGCTCTGTTTATAATTATAATCAGGTGATGAGAGCACGGACATCCAGGTGGGGACCGAGGAGCCAGGCTGTCCCCAGGGACACGCATCCCCCATCTCTCAGCATCCTGCCTGACCCCAGACACCCTTGGGTGGCCCCTTCCTACCTGCCTCCCTCCATCCCACCCTGGCCCTGCTCGGGTGTCTCCAACGGGCAGATTTTGGGTTTCATATTGCCTCTGTCAGCCAGAAAAGCGAGGAAACAACCCCGCGAGCTGCAGAGCCGGGAGTACCGCAGTAATAAACAGCAGGTCGAGGCTGGAGATTGGTGCTGCTGGTATGAAAAAGAGGACAGGCAGGTTCGGAGCTCCGCTGGCTAATTAAGCAGCAGCTCCCTATAATGCAAAAGCCTTTTCTTCGCCGATAAGACCCATTTATAATGGGCCGAGCGGTCGCAGGCTGAGTGCTGGGGGGAAACAATTGGAAAGCATGCTGCTGGTGGGGCTGGGTTTTAAAAATAGACATGAAGGGTTTGCTTCTGGGCTTTTTTTATTTTTTCCCCCTCTTTTTTAATAAAAAAGAGAAGAAAGCAGCTCAGAGCTGCAATGAGAGTTCCCCATAGCCTAGAGGAAGAGCAGGGCTCTGAGGACAGCACCGAGCATCCCGTGAGCCCAGCAG
>NW_005054584.1:375659-379351 GCF_000277835.1 Geospiza fortis
AAAGCAGGGAGCACGGTGATGCATCAGGCTCAGAAGCCAAGTAGTCCCCAGGGATGGAATGGGAAACCATCCTGAGGGAGGGAGGGAGGAAATGGACCAGGGCTGCACATGCTGTCCTTGCCACAGCCAGTGCACAGCCACTGGCACTGGATGGGAGCAGGGGCACAGCGTGTGCCACTTCTCTGCGTGTCTCCTTCACTGCGCTGGGCTCCAGCCAGGCCCTGCAGCTGCTGCAGGGGGGGACTTGCACCCAGACCTGGCACCACTCATGGCCCCTCTCCACCCAGGAGTGCCCCACAGGAAGAGCCTCGACCGAGTGGCCCAATCCTGCCACCACAGAGGGTCAGGTCCTGCCGGGATAACGCCGGGATAACACGCAGAGGTGCTGCCAGTGAATAACTCCGATACGCTGGCACCTGGATGCCAGCCCGGGAGATAGGGTCTGGGAGGGAGGCCAGGACACCCGGGTGCCAGCCCCCAAGATAGGGTGCTGGGCTGGGAGCCAGGGTTCCTGCCTGCTTCTTCCTTTTGCTTCCTGTGGTTCTCCTCTAACCGGCTGTCCGGGAGCTGCCAGCAGTGGGGTGCAGCCCTGTGCTCAAGCCAAGCCCCATCAATACAATCTGAAGCAATGGGAAAGCTCCATAGGTTAAAAAAAGGAAACACTTCATATTTTTAACCTCCTGCGAGCACTGGACCTGCATTTCCCTGCCCCTGGGAGCCCTGGCCACTGATGTTTTGCAGCATCAAGCACTAAATATTTATTTAACTTCCTGCCGTATTAGAACTAATCACTCGTATTTTCCATCAAAGCTTCATTTTCATCTTAACGTAATTCCATCTGCGCACGCACAGCCGCATCCTGCTCACTGGAAAGGCAGCTCTGAGGCCGTTGGCTGCACCCACTCTCAGCAGAGATGGGGGGTCTGTCTCACCTCATCTCAGAGCACAGACTGGGAGACCTGTGTCCAAGCCTGCCTTCTCCATGGATTCTCATTCCTGGTGCAGGGATCCCACAAGCAATGACATAGCTTGTCCCAGGAGCTCCGAGCCATCCCCAAGCGCTCACAAATGACCTGATTCCCAAATAATCTGACAACACCCTCTATTGCTCAAGGTCCCAATGTGCTCCGTGATAGCAGAGATGCCTCCATCCCACCAGGAGCCACCACGGATTTGTTCTCAGCAAATTCCTGAGCCTGGGTGCAATCCTGATGTGTTTGTGTCCCACCACTGGCTTCCCACAGCCCCAGTGCAGGGCAGGTCCCACCGCCCACCTCTGGCTCACCCCACGGAGTGGCTCTTACTGTCTTTGCGGTAGTAGAGGATCTCCAGCTTGCACTCCTCGGAGCCCAGCAGGGCCTGGGTGAGCTGGGCAATGGAGCTCTTGGTGGTGTCGGGGCCCGTGAGGAAGTCGCAGGTGCAGGGCTGCTGCATCACCTCCACGCGCGAGTAGCCGAACATCTCGCAGAAGCCGTCGTTGCAGTAGATGATGGCACAGTTCTCCATCTGGGCGTTGGCAATGAGGAACTTGCGGTCTGCAGGGAGGCAGGAGAGACAGCACGAGGCTTAGAGGGGTGGTGGGGAGCCACCGAGCTTGTGATTTTTGATGTCACCCGCTGTGGGGCTCGTGCAGAGACAGGGGACACTGGGGACACTGGGGACAGCTCTGTGGGGACAGTGGCTGACCTCAGCCCACACAGTCCCAGGACTGCTCTGCTCTTCAGAGAGAGAAAGTGTCCCCATTTCAATGTGAATTTGTGGCTGTGGGGACAGGGGGACCCAAAGAGGGGTTCTCAGTGGAGGCAGTTTTGCTGGGATTGGCCAATCCCTGCAGCCTTGACATTTCACCACAGGCATGTGGGGACTCTCTGCTGTCTAATGGGCAATCTGTCCCTGACCGGCACTGCAGGCAGAGGGGAGAGCTGCAGCCTCTATCCCTTCCCAGGAGCTTATCAGGGACCTGAGTTATCTCAGAGACTTTCCACCCTTGCTCAGATTTGACTGAAGTCAGGCAAGGGGCAAGAGGAGGAGTGAGTGTAAGGCTTGGCTTCATGGGAAGCAGGGGTGAAACCCATCACATTAATGATTCTCCTAATGTTTTATAGGATAATTGTGCCTTTGGGCTGAAGGTGAAATCCAGACTCTGCTGGGCTTTGTGGCGCCTGTGCTCAAAAAGTAAAGTGCTTAAGGGAAGGAAAAGGGAAACTGAGGCAGAGAGTGGTGCTGCCCCATTCCCTCCTGGTGCTGGAGCCGCCTAGGCTGGGCTGGGGCCAGACTTGCTGCCTTGCCAGGGTGTGTGGCAATGCTGCACAGCCCACGTCATCCAGCCCACATGGAGCCACTTCCATCCTTATCTCGGGGTGAGCTCTGATTTGGTTTGATTTTGGGGATTTTTTAAAGGATATTGGGGAGTGCTGGGCTCTGGGACAGGTTTGCTGGGATGTGACAGGGGGCTGGATGATCATGTGGTGAATGCCATATTCCCCCCAGCACCATCTCCCTCAGCATTTGTCATCAGCTCTGGGCTGGAGCTGAAGGCAAGTCTGAGCAGAGGGTCCATTTGGAGATTGCCTCCCAGCCCAGACCCCAATTAATCTCCTGGATTACCCAGGAATGGCATCTGCAGCTTGCATGCTCCAGAACCCTGCTGCACTCCAGCCTCATGGGGAATTTCACCCAAATGCAAGAGAAACCTCTGCACAGCTGTGGCACCGAGTGCTGGGACCTGCTGGGGTGGGGGGACACCTCCCAGGCACATCAGGGCTGTCCCCAATGGCACCTGCAGGGTCCCAGCTCTGCAGGACGCCTCCCAGTAAAACCAGTGTCCCCAGGGATGCTGCACAAGTCTCCTGCTTCATTCCACCCTCTGGCAGCCCCTTGGTAGCCCTTTCTGGGGGACTCCCACTCTGGCAACCCTTCCCTTTCCCACACAGGGCTGGTGCTGGTGCCGATGCTGCAAACAGCACAAACCGCCACAGACAAATGTTTCCCAGTTCCTTCTACCTCCAAATTGCTTTGCCAGCACTAGGAGGGGACCTCCTCCCAAAGCCCTGCTCCTGGGGCACACTCCCCACCTGTGATGAACAGTTTTCCCATCCAGTGTCAGCTCCATGGACTGGATCCAGTCTGGATCCTGGCTGGGCTGGCGCAGGACAGGATTTACAGGGCTGGCAGGGCGCCGGAGCAAGCTGTGCTGAGCACAGGGATGTGACCACGACCAGGATGGGAAGGAGCTGCAGAGCCAAATCTCCTTGGGGGGTTTTGTCACCCCCAGTTTGCTTTCTGTCCTGCTCTCACCTGCAGATTTCCCCTTGGTCCCACAATTCAGGGCTCTGCACCAGCCCTGGCAGGGAAGAGCTGGGCCCCTCTGGCTGCAACGGGGACTCGCCAGGAGCAGCTACACCCATGGGAGCTGCGGTGCTGGGGACGAGGGCAGCACCCACAGGCACGGGAGAACTCCTTGCCTGTAGCAAAGATGTATTAGGCGTGCTGGTTTGCTGTCTCCCAACACCTGCCACAGCACGAAACTGCCGCGGGGGAGCGTGGGGCGACGTTTGGGCAGAACCCAGCTGGTGCCCGACATGGCTGGCAGGGAACGGGCAGGGAGCGGGCAGGGAACGGGGTCTGGCTCCGTTCTCCTGTCACGCCTCACCGCCTGGCCCCGCTGCTCCCCAGCCGCCGCGTCCCAGGGG
>NW_005054584.1:380704-381058 GCF_000277835.1 Geospiza fortis
GGGTGCTGGGGGTGCGGGGGTGGGAGCCTTGAGGGGCTGGGGCAGAGCGTGCTGAGGGGTGAAAGAAGCTTTGGGGAATGGTTTGAGGGTGGAGGGAGAATCCCTGTGGGGCTGGGAGGGGTGGAGATGGGGTCCTCGGGGTGCTGGCAGAGGATGTCCTGGAGGGAGCGGGGTGTTGGAGCTGGAGGTTGTGCTGGGGATGTGGGGATTTGGTGGGAGTGCAGCTGCAGGGTGCTGGGGGCGCTGGAGGAAGGGGTGGTGAAAAAAGGGGTGCTGGAGAGGGGTGCTGGAGGAGGAGGAGGCACCGGGAGCTGGCGGGTGGGGACGGTGAAGGAGGATGGTGGAGGAGGGAGT
>NW_005054584.1:381438-394965 GCF_000277835.1 Geospiza fortis
CTGCTTCTTTTGGGGGCGGGGGGCTTGGCATGGGACGGCCCTGCCTGGCACAGGGCTCTGCGGGCACGGAAAATCCTTGAGGAACACGGAGCGTTCTGAGAGTCCTGAGAACTCTGAAGGACGTGGAGAGTCCGGAGTGTTCTGGGAGCTCTGGTGGGCATGGAGAAAACAGGAGGTTCCAGGGGTCACAGAAAGCCCCCATGGGCCCTGTAGAGCATGGGGCCCTGGTGGGTCCCCAGGTCTTTGTGGGACATCGGGGTCCCATGGTGATGCTGCACTGCTAGAGCAGATGTTCAGACCTAGCCCAATTCAATTCTTCCCCTGCCCACCTCAGGGGTGCAGGCCAAGGGGACCAGCTCCTTTTCCTTCCTGAGAAATCCACTCTGGCTGACCCTCTTCTCCTGTGTCCACTGCTAAGGACAGTGTCCACTGAGGGGCTTTCTATTATTATTTTGTTATGCATGATTTTTCAGGCATGAAATTGCTCTAAGAGGATTATGGTCCATTATCATCAACAGAAGTGTTTTGCTGGGATTTTCAATTAATATTCCAGTGCACCTCAGTGATGTCCATGTGGACCAGGCCATGCCAGTGGGGCACTCGACCCACAGCATGGTTTGCCTGGTTTGCCTCCTGTCCCTTGGCCAGCACTGCAAGTGGGTGAGGCAAGTGCCCTTTCAGCCCATTTCGGAGGCTCAGTGCTGTTTTTATCTCCATCTCTCAGAGAAGTCAGCCTTCCCTAACGCAGAAAAACTTGTTCTATTGTTGAAGAGGGTGAAAAACCCATTATCTCCCCCCATCCACTCTGCACACTGCCTCTGCCGTGATTTACTGCGACTCGTGGAGGATGTTTTGCTCTATATTACACAGATGCAGCTTAATAGCATGGGGGAGGGAGAGGGACACAGAGTCCAGACTCCTGCCTTCTCTGTTTTCTTGTTGATATACTGTGTGACTCAAGGGAGACAGCTCTGTGCCGCAATTTCCTTTAGAAAATAGGGACATTGGTCACTTGGCCTGGTAAAACCTCTTTGAGATTCCTGGATGACCAGTTCTGCAGGGGAAAGCAAACCATTACTACTACAGCTAATATGATAGTAATTATGATTATTAATCACCAGGCAGTCAGGATTTAAGGTTGGCCTCCTGCCCTCCTCTCATCCCATAAATCAGCCCGGGATGTTCATGGACACGTCACGTGGAGGAGGATGTGTCTGACACAAAGGGCACGTGCCAGCCCAGAGCCCTTCTGGGGGGGTCCCCAGAGTGGAGGGTGGGGGCACCAGCACAGCTCTGGGGCAGGGAACACCCCTGGTCCCTCCAGCCCCTCTGCCAGGGCTGCAGTGACCCCAGCAAGGCTTGTCCTGCTCCAGCCATAGCTGTGGGGCCCCTTTCATCCCCTTTTCTCCAAGCAGGGCGTTTGTCCCAGCACGTGGAAGAGCCTCTCCTACCAGCCCTCTTCCCCACACAGCCCTTGCATTTGGAGCTGAGTCATGTCATTCTCTTTCAGGTTATTATTGACTAAGCTCCAGGAGCCTCCCATGGTTCTTGCAGTCCCCTCAGAGCTCCCCAGGCCCCTCAGTGCATCCCTGTAGGGGCAGCTCATCCATGCAGCTGCCAGTCCATGCCCTGCCCTCTTTGGAGCACTTTATGCCCAGACTTCTTTCAATTCCCTGGGTTTTAAGCATATGCTTGTAGTTAATCCCGCGCTTACATTTTATCCCAAATTGGAAAAATTGGGGTCTTTGGGCAAATTCTCCTGCTGTTCAAGTCAGCTGAAGGGCTCCCTCTAATTTAACTGAACAGTAATCCTCTCTCCCTGCCCTGCTCTCCTCCTCCTCCTCCCTCACTCAGTTCTACTTCTCCCCCCTCCTCCTCCTCCTCCTTTTTCTCCTCACTGAACGTTTTTGAGGTTTTACTCCTTTCCCCCTTTTTTTTTTCCCTTCCTTCCCACACCCTGGGGAATCAGTGGGAAATTACCTGGTTTCCAAGGGCAGAGGAGACCTGGGTGCTTCCCGAGGGCGTCCTCCCCCTCCCTGCTCCTGGGATTTCTGATCTGTGCAGGAAATTATCACCTACTCAGCGAGGGGCTGCCCTGGGCAGACACAGGCACGTTGGGAAAGGAGTGCAGCCTTACTGGGGTATGGATTTGTGGTGGGAGGTGTGGGATGGAGGGGCTGGGAGCCCACTTGGATGCCAGCGTGGCAGCTGCCGGCTGGCACTTGCCAGGAGAAATGTTTGCCAACCGAGACGCGACATTTCTGCCTCTTTCTGTAATTAGAGCCACACTGCAAACACAGCTGGGAAGGGAGAGACAGGGCTCTTGTGGTCCCCAAAGCTGCTTCCAGCCACCAGGACTGTCCCCAGGCACTCTCAGGTGTCCTTCTGCCTGGCATGGCTCATGCCCCTGCCTTGCCCTTCACCTTTGGAAGATGCTCCACGGACTTAACACGGGATGGAGGAATTTGGGCTGTAAATTTATTTTGCAGGTGGAAGGATGCTCCTTGTTTTGGCTCCTTTCTCTGCCTCGCCACTCCAAATCTTGATGTATTTTTTCAGGCTCTCACCTCCACACTGTTTGTTTGTTAAGTATGAAACAAAAACCCAAAACAGAGGTAAAAATGTGCAGCCAAATTGAACTCTCATCAGCCTGGGCCTTCCCAGCCCTGGAAGACTGTAAATCTGGAAAGGACTCAGTGACATTAAACCAAGTCACGGACGTTGTTTCCTGACAAAGCCACTTCCCACTTGTGAGTGGCAGGAAACGCCACGGCGACTCTGCTCTGGGCCGTGGCCACTCAGGTCATGGCATCCCCCTGGCCCCCTGCCAGTCCCCACTGCACAGCAGGGGAAACTGAGGCACGGGGCAGGCTCGTGACTCACCTGCCAGGAGGATGGATGGGGCCTGCAGGCTGCAATAACTCGTGATGCTGCAGGGAGGAGCAGGGAAAGGCAGCGTGCAGCGGGTCTGTCTGACTGGAAACTCCCCTGGGCAAGCGGGGAGAGGAGCCTGTGCCAAATTCCCAGCACTTTTGGTGGGGAGAATTCTCTCCCTGCCACCTGGGATGCCTCAGTGGGACAGTGTCAGCTCAGGGGGGAGCCCCAAAGGGTGGGGACAGGTCCCCACCAGCAGTGGGACATGGGCAGAGCCTGTTTGGGGTCCTGCTGCTGGGGCACCCTGGGACAGGGCGATGTTGCCTGTGCAGGGCAGGGACTCTGTGGGGCTAGGGAGGGGATCAGCACAGCTGACACCCCTGCATGCATCCCCTGGGGAGGATGGCACCCCCCTGGTGCCCAGTGCATCCAGCCACAGGCAGGGATGGCACCCCTCCATCAAGGATGGACATCGGGAGGGTAGAGCTGTCGTTTGCCTTGGATCTGGCCCTGTCCCCCTTGGTAGAGAATTCCAGCTGAGCCATGGGGCGGGGAAGAGTCTGAACTTGCTTAGGGGGGGAATATGGGGTCTTGCCCCTCACCCCCAAATTCACCTTTACTCCCCTCAGCCCTGCTTGGGCAGTGGGAGGGAAGGATGGTGCTGACCAGAGCTCTCAGGGCCTGCAGGGATGGAGCTCTCCCAGTCCCTCCTGCGGCTCACTGCCTCCCTTCCACAATTCCTGTCCCCTGAGACCCCCCCAAGGCCACCTGGCCCCTCTCCCCTGCCCACGGTGGCCCCTTGGGATGGCCCCAGCTGCTGCCAAGCTGTGGCTGTGCATTTCCAGGCGCTCCCTGTCCCCGGGGAGGGGAATGTGAGGAACGCAGCCCGTGCACCCTGTCTGCTCCTGCCTGGCCACCCTCCGGCTAAGAATAGACCTGCCCTGGCCAGGCCCCACCAGCACCACGGGGCCGTGGGGTGTGGGAACCCCAGCCACCTTCCTGAGGGGAAAAATGGACCTAAAAAAAATGAAAAATGGGTTCCTCTGATTCCCAAAGGGTCCTTGTGCTGGTGAAGGGAACCCAGAGTGTTTCTTGCTTTGAATTCATGTGATTTTAAAGCAAATCTCCTCTGGAAGATCCGTGTGCAAGCAGGGGAGTGCAAAGCAGCCCCCCAAGCCTCAGTACCTGCTGCCTCCTGAGCTCCCCTCCAGGAGCTCTGTGAATTAAGGGGGAATCTCCTCCTTTTTTCTGCTTTTACGTTTCTTTTTTCTCCTTAGGGAGTGATTTTGCTGAGCCTCCTAATTTCAGCTGCAAGCATGATGCAGAAGGCAGAAGGCAGCAAAATCTCT
Source organism: Geospiza fortis (assembly GCF_000277835.1). Classification (NCBI taxonomy): domain Eukaryota; kingdom Metazoa; phylum Chordata; class Aves; order Passeriformes; family Thraupidae; genus Geospiza; species Geospiza fortis. Next base: position 385,662 of record NW_005054584.1, read on the forward strand.
CCAGATGTTATCACAACGGGGAAGGGAAATCATCCTTGGTTTAAAGCTATCTTGTAAAGCACTGCTGCCAGCTTGGCAGAGCCCTTGGGGCAAGAGCTGGCCCTCACTGCCCTCAAAAGTCTCACCCATGCCCCCCATCTCAGCCAAGAAGCTCCAGTGGAGCTCAAGGTGGGACCTTCAGCCTCCCCCTGGGCTGGACTGGGCATAACCTTGTGTCCAGCCCCATCTCCTGGGTGGACTTTGCACCTGTGTTGAAGGTAGCCTGGTGTCCAACACCATCCCATCTGCTGCGTGGACCTTGGCCCCATGTGGAAGGTTGGCTGGTGTCCAATCCCACCTGCTGCACAGAGCTTGGACCTGTGCTGAAGGAGCCTGGTGTCTGCCTTGTCCTCTGCATGGCTGGTGGGCCTGGGCTGTGTGTGTGCCTCTGGACACAGCTCAGGGCACCCATCATCCACGCTCGTGTCCCTGGCAGGACAAACTCAGCTCCTGTGTGGATTCTCTGATGTCTAGCTAGGGCTGAGTGTTTGTTGCACTCCCTGAGTGACAGTGTTCAGTGTGGCTCTTTTTTTTTCCTTTTTCTTTTTTTTTTCTTTTTAATCCTCTTCTCCAGAAAGCAATTTTCATGAAACTTGCAGGATCTTGATGATCTTGGAGACCTCTTTTCCTCCACTAATGGGCCAGAAAGGAGCCAAGGAGCTCAAAATTACCAGCGAGGAACCGAGCTGGATGGAGCACACCTGCACCAGCCTGCTTTCCCAGGCTGAAAACACACTTGGCTTCCAGCTCAGCTCTCACCGTGCCAGGTCTGAGCTCCGTGAGCAATGCACTGCCGGGAAGGGGGGAGAGGAGGGAGCCTGGTGTGCCGGGATGGAAAGCAGATGCCCCGGGATGTGGCGAGGGAAGGACACGGCGTGAGAGCTGCTGGGGCTGCTGCTCGGGGTCTGGGGCTGTGGCAGAACCACGGAAGGTTGGGGTGCCACCTCCCCGTGGGCGTCCTGCGCTCGAGGAGATGGAAAGCAAACAAACAGCCGAGCGTGGGCGGGCAGACACCTGCCTTGTGCTCCTCTGCCAGGTGCACGGAGCCGCTCCCAAGCCTCAGCTTCCCATGACCGAGGGCAGAGGCCATGGGATGGGATAGGCAAGGGTGGATCATCCGGATCCCCTCATTTCCCCTGCTGCTTCGGGCTGCAGCAGATCACAGCTCTTTAAGGCTGCAATAATCCCCAGCCTGGGATTAGTTTTGCACCTAATCACTGCAGAACAAATAGGAAGTTTTGTTTTCAGAAGCAGAAGAAAGATCCCAAGATAATCAGGAGCTGGAGGGCAGGAGGCGATCGCTGACCTTGGAACCCCCTGCCCGGCTCTTACGTAAGCGTGGCACTGGTGCTGGAGTCACAGCAGTGGTGAGCTCCAGCCTGCTGACCCCCCAGCCCTTTAAACAGCTCACGTCTGGACTTTGGGGATTCCTGGCCCTGATTCAGCCCCTCCTTGAGGCACGTGCTGCACTGGGAACCCACGAGCTGTCAGCTCTGACGGGAGCCGCGGTTCAGGGGAGGATGGAGATGCTGCAAAGGGATGCTGATCTTTCAGATGGGGAGGGGAGAAGCTGGGTGCTGCAGTTGTGTTGCCCCAGAGCCAGACTGGTCCCCAGGGATTTGTGTCTGCAGTGGGTTGGGGTGGCAGCTCTCCTGCTTGAGAGCCTTGTTCCACTGAGCCCCCAGCCCGCATGCAAGAAGAAGCCGAGCTGCTGCTCCAAGGGGGACAAGACATAGGTTTATTTTTCATCCATGCAAGCGAACAGCCTGGTAGCAGGCAAACCAGGATGTGCTCCATCCCTCCCCAAACTGCCCTCTGTCACTCAAGTCTCTGTGGCTTTGCCCACAGATCAGAATTGGCTGGTGGGTGACCAGGCTGGACCAGCTCCAGCCCTGGGCACAGGGGCAGCTTGTGACGGCTCCGTGCCTGCCGGAGCCTCAACTTCTCTTTCCCCTGATTCAGACATTGACAAATAAATAGCTCTTCTCTGCTCTGGCTCTTGCATAGTGGAAAGGAATGTCTGACCTGATAGGAGAGAGTAATCCTGGGTTGTGGAAACCCATGGCTTCCTTGGCAAGTGTGCCCACGGCATGGCTGCCAGCCTGGCCAAGTGCCCATGCTTGCACCCTGTGTGTGTTGCCCTGCTGGTGGCTCTGCCTTATTTCAGCTCCATTTCTGAGATGGATGTGAAGGTCTTTCTCCTGACTAAGAAGAACTTGACACTGAAGAAGATGGTGGTGATCAGGAAGATGAGTGCCAGGGCGAGCAGGACCCAGCCCCCAGCCGTGGCTTGACTTTTGGTCAGGGACATTCCCAGGAAATCAGTTGTGCTGGAGTCATCTTGCTGGGCTGGAAAAGAGAGAAAAAAGAGACATGGTTGTTACTGGAGGCTCTGATCTGTGGTTGGGCCACCTTTGCTGGTCTCTTGGATGCCCTTTGGCCTCAGCTCCACGAGGAATCAAGGAGAAGTATTCAAACACCCTGTGGTTTTTGGGATGGCCAAGTGGCACCAAGAGAGCTCCATTTCATTCTGACCCTGGTGAGGGCTGAGGCCTGGCCAGTCGTGGACCTGCTGTGCTTGGCTGAGCCCTGCATACCTGTGTAAGGAGTCCAGCTGTATTCGGGCCAGCCCAGGACCTCCCCGTTCTTCTGGTTCTCTTTCTCCAGCCACGTCATGAGTGGCTCAAAGTAGCTCATCAGGGCCTCTGCTGACATGTTGGGCTGTCCTGTGATGAGCTGCATGGCTTCGGGCCATGGCTTGCTGAAACCCAGCTTCAGGGCATCCCTGTGGCAGGAGAAATCAGCTCCAGTATGCTCCCCATCACCCTCTTGGCTGCCAGTCCCTCCCTTTCCCTTGGAGTTCTTGGTGTCAGCATCCCTGGGTACAGTCTGAACCCCCAGAACCACAGGGCTGCCAGCCTGGAGCACAGGGAAGGACATTTAGCTGGCAGGGGGAAGAGGGGTTTGCATGGATTAAAAATCTCCAGTGAATCCAGCCTGATGCGGAGCAGTCCCTGGGTGAAAGAGTTAATTTTGCAGGTGCTTTTCTTGAAGCAAGGGGGGGTGTTTTCCCTAAGGAACTGGGGGCTGGGAGGAGGAGGAGGAGGAGGAAGCCTTCCCCCTGGCAGGGGCCTAGCTACCATCTAGTGGCTGCCTTTGCAATCACAGCCCCAGCGCCCAGCCCAGGGTATCCCCCCAGGTATGGGATGGGAGGGATGAGCAGGGGCTGTGTTGCCTCCTGTGTTGCTGGGCTGGCTTTAAGGTATTTGGGGATATTGATGCCTTGGCTTTACCCTGCCCACACACCTACCCCAAGATCTTCCCAGCCTCCTTGGACTGGTAGATGTCGCAGGTGTGCAGGGGACCCTTGTGGCTGGCTGCATCACAGAGTGCCTGGTGGAACTGGAACTGGATCACAAAGCTGACGAAGTACCTGGTGGAGAGGGGTGAAGAGATGGGAATGGACCCTGCTTGTGCCTGTGCAACAGAGGATGTGGCTCCCCTCATTCTCTGGTTGCACCCTCCCAGTCTGGAGGAGCATCAGCGGCTTTGGAGCTATACCTTCTCCAGCTCAGCTCAACCTGCTGAGGCCATTTCTCCCATAATGTGTTTTATGTTTGTTGGAGTGGATGAGCTCATCTTCCTTGGATAGGGAGAAATTCCCCTAAATTCAGACTTCTTGTCTGAAGCTCTGTCAGGGTCTCTGGAGCTGCCCAGCCCACGCAGGATGGTACCACCAGCCATGGAAAAGGTGTCATTGCTGGCATCTGACCTGGGAATCCTGCTTCTATGTCCAAGTGGTGTCTCTCATGCCCCAGCCCTGCTGGCTCACCTAATGTAAGGGACGTTGGCAGGAATGTGAAACTTTGCCCCGGGGTCAAAGTCATCTTCAGACCTCAGTGCTGGTGGGCACAAGCCCTGGTACTTCATCCTGTGTGAGAGAGGGAGAGTCAGGCCAGATGGGGAGGAGGAGATGGGGCAAAGTGGGAAGGAACACAGTGGGGTGCGAGGACAGAGGGAGAGGCTATGTATCTCATAATTCCCATTGCAGTCAGCTGGACCACAAGGAGACAGCACCCAGTGGGATGACAACCAAGGCCCTTATCCCAGACAGGGTCTGAATTCAATCCTACCTGAGGTTCCACCACTCCTTGTTGTACTCGTCCTCCTTGATCCGCCCATCAAACACCTTCCAGCGCCACTGGTCCATGAGGTACCCGAAGGGCAGGAAGGCAATTTTGTCCAGGGCGATGCTCATCAGGTAGTTAATATCACTTTCTGCCCGGGGCATGAAGATGTGAGCAAGACAGTGCTGTATCCACCTCCCCTCGCTCTGTGGGTCATTCTGCCCCAGAACTGGGTGTCCCCAACACGTCCTGTCCCCCCAATGCATGCAAAGCCACCATGTGTGTTCCTGAGCACTTCAACCTTGCCCAGCCCCTCCTGACCATCTGCATTTCCACCTGTTCCCATCAGCATCCCCACATTTGCTGTTTGGCTCTCCAGCTCACCTTCGTTTTCCATGACTTGGTCCAGCAGATTGATGCTATGGAGGTGTTTGGGGGTGGAGACAGACAAGGCCATGACATCCCCAATGGCCTCGTGGAAGCCAGGGTTGGCCCCGTCACGGAAGGAGACAGGCTGGTCCTTGTACTGCAGGAAGTACTGGACGTGGCCCATCTCGTGGTGCACTGTGATGAGGTCGTCCATGTTCACCACGGTGCACTGCTTGATCCTGGACCAGGACACAGGGGTTGGGGGAGAAGGGAGAGCAGTGGTGGCATGAAAACCTCCAGGAACCATCAGACCCCCTTGAGCTATTTTTCCTTTCTATGTGCCCCCTCCCCGCATCTGATGCCACGCCAGGGTGGTCCTACTCCACTGGGTTGGTCTCTTCCTCCTCCTGCATCTCCTGCTGACCCTGCCCATTCCCTGTCCCTGTTCATCAGCTTTTCCATTCTCCAGGAGAGGGCAGGGCAGGCATGGATTGCCCTCCATCCACCATGGGGACTCCTACCAGCAGCTTGGGTACCAAGAGAAGTGCCACAGTTGGGGTGCCACAGCCACACTGTGGTGGCATCAGCCCACGTGCCCTTATTCTACAAAGACTCTTTCTGCCCCAGCACCACAGCAGCAGTGGCCACCCCCTGCACCCCAGGGGCACCTGAAGTCCTTGCGGTTGTAGAAATCCCAGGCTGAGGCGTGGCACACCACCTCCCGCCCGTCCGATGGCTTCTCGATCATGGACTTGTCCCAGAACTCCTGTGGCATCGGGATGAGGCCCAGAGAGGTGAAGAAATGGTCTGACTCTTCAAACATTCTCTTGGGTGTCCAGCCCTGGGGAAAGAACAGAGACCTGGTGAGGGGCAATGTGGGCTGGGGAAGGATGGGAGGACAGGGCTAACCTTGTTCTGGGCAGGGGAATCTCCAGGAGTCACCTAGACCTGGATTCACGTCTTGGCATATAGAGGTAGGGAGAATACAGATGAGGCATGGATTTTTTTGGCAGCATTAGAGCATTTGGCAGCCTGGATGGTGGCAACAGCCAAAGGTTGCTGGGTCCCAAGGGACTTCCCTGGAGCAGCCTAGAAAAGCACTGACCTGGTTTTTCATGGCCGGGGTGGCATCCACCTTGGTGGCATCTGGGAAAGGTACCACCAGGTCGAAAATGTTGGACCATGACTGAGCCCACATGTTGCCTGGGAAGCACAGAAGGATGACACATGTTAGGAGGGAGACAGGGAAAGGAGAGCAACCAGTTACTCCTTCCTCCTGCACAGGATCACCCTGCCTGGTCCCTGCCCTGTCTGCATAAGGGCAATGTAGGCAGGAGCCCCGCCATGCAAGAGAAGTCAAATCACGCTGAGCGTGCTGCCCTTCCCTGGGGCAGATTGGCCTCTACAGACCCATCCCAGGGGACATTTTCCCTTCAGCCAGAGCTGAACAGAGACCAGTGTTAACTCTTGGCATGGCACAGAGACAGCCACACCTGGTGGGAGATGCAGCATTGCTCAAGCAGAGCCCTTACCTAGCAGATGGGCAGGGATGGGACCCTTCAGGTTTATGTACTCTGCACCATACTTTTTGTAGAGGGCTCGGCGTACATAAGCATGCAGGTTGAGGTACAGGGGCTGCAGCTGCTGATACAGCCTCTCCAGATCTTCCTCGAAGGTGGGTGTCTCATACAGGGATCTCCAGTAGGCCCCATTGTCCGTGTAGCCTGTGGTAGGGCAAGAGCAGAAGCTGTCAGACTCTGTCCTTCTTGGGCAAGACTCTGTCTTGCTGTTCAGACACTCCAAGAGAGAGTGAGAGTAAATCTCCTGGGAGTTAGTGAGACCTCCACACCCTTGGAATTTTGACCCCCAGCTGGATGAAGAGCCCAATCCCTTGCTCACAGGGGGTTGGGGCCATGGTGGGCTCTAGGGGAGCAGGGCACTGACCATTGAGCATGGCTGCCTTGTTGCTCAGCTCCACATATCTCTTGTAGTTGTTCCTCATTTTCTTCCCAGAAGCATCCCGCCAGCCCTTCCAGGCAAAGAGGAGCTCGTCATAGTCCCGAGAGGTGGCCATGATGTCTGTGAGGTCTGAGAGAGAGCCACGAAGCCACTGAGATGCTGTTGGATGGGCTGAGCAGGGGCAATGGTTCTATACCATGTTGCTCAGGGGCCATCACAGAGAAAGTGAAAGAACCCTTCATGGCCTTCCTTCATGCCCCCATTAAAAAAATTCCCTCCCTTCTGGGCCAGGTGCTGATGCCCCACAGGACACCCTGCTAGATCTTACCAGGATCCAGTGGGTGACAGGTTTTGTTCTCTCTGCAGACCTTGGCCACACTGTAGGTGGTCTCCATGTCTGAGAGGAGGGTGTTATACTGCAAAGGAAATCAGAGTATATAAACTGGTTAGCCTCGCTCCTGATATCGGAGGATGTTGAAGGATGTCCCAGACCATCGAGGTTTTTGGGTGTTTTACTCTGGTCCCTTCCAAGATCAAGTGTGACCCCAACGGAGGCAACACAGAATCAATACAAGAGGGCCTGGGGCCAACAAGCAGTGTGCTATTGTCACCCAAACATCCAGGCCCCACTGCAGCCTGGATTAGACAACGTTTGGATGGGAAACCCTGAAGACAAGGATTTTGGCTTTGTGTAGAAGGTACCAAACCATCACCTTCTTCAAGGCAGATGCTGGCTGCCCAGTGGCATTTCTTAAATTTTGAGAGAAACATTTGTCTTCACACAAGGTGACGGCAAGGGACACCCTCTCTTGCTCTGCCCCCTTGCCACTCACCTCCTTCAGCTCATTCTCAGGTAAGGCTGCCCTCTCAATGACGCTCAGCTTCTTGAGGATGCGGGTGACACTTTGGTCCTGGAAATCGGAGGTGTCGAACTGCCTGGCCCTCATGCCGTACTCCAGGGTGTGCTTGGACATGGCCAAGTTCTTCTCCAGCTACAATAGGAGATGTAGAGTTACTTCAGGGAGAAGACACAGGCCACTGCTAGAAACACCACCTGGCATCCCATGACACCCTCCCCACAGCTGCCCTTGTGGGTACCTCATGGGATAATGAGGGTTTTCAAGGAAAAGGGTGAGAACGTTTTCCCTTTACAAGGGGCAGAGGCTGCCCTGGTTTTCAGAGCTTCTGTGAAACATGCCCTGGGTACCACCTGCCCTGCCTGGCTGTTGGCTCTCCTTGCACAGCACCAGGGTCGTTCCCATACCATGATCTCCTTGTTATGGTCAGTGATGTTGGTGTTGTAGGCCCAGGAGGCCTCGGTGTAGGCATTCCACACTTCCTCAGCTGTGCTGTTGTACTCGGACAAGAACTCTTTAGCTTGTGCCTCATCTGCTATTTTGTCTGGAGGAGGAAATAAATGGGGGAAGAGGCGAGAAAGGTCAGGAGAGTTGCAAGAGCACTATGGAGAAGCCATAATTAAGCTTTTCCCAGAACTGCAGGTCCACTGAAGGATGCCACAACTTGGGAGCAGGCTGAGTTAAGAACTGGGGGAAGAGGTTCCCAGCTGGGGTGTCCCATTGGACAGAGGATGGGATGACAGGACAAGTTGCATGCCCTAGACTCTCCCACATGAGCACAAAGAATACAATTAAGAAGAGAAACTCTTCACACCATGACAGACACCATGACACCACTATGCAGCCTCAGACAATGGCACCTGCCTCCTGGGAAGCAACACCCTGTGGGACTTCACTGGAGCTGGCTATTCCTCTTTCCTGGTATGGGGACCACCCCACCCACAGCAGAGACCTTCCTCTGCTTCTGCCTGTGGATTAATGATGTCCCTTGGGGGACCTCTTCCTGACCCTCCCCAAACCCAGGATGGAGCTGCAGCCTTACCAATGCCTTCAGGGTAGCCTTCAGGGACAGGGGGACGCCAGTCAAACTCAGGCCAGCCCAGCACCTCATTGGTCTTGTTGTTCTGCTCCTGAAGCCACTTGGTGACAGGGCTGAAGTACTCCAGAAGGGGTTCAGCATCCATCTGACCCGTGCCAGTGAGATTCAAGAGGATTTCCTGCCAAGACTTCGAGGACCCAGCTTTCAACACTTCTCTGCAGAGGAGCAGAACAGCAAGAGCCAGCATGAGGCCAGAGGATGGATGGGAGAGAAGCAGTGATAGTATCTCAGCATCTTAAGGGTTGGAAATGCTGTTCCAAGGTGGGACATGAACCTGGGAACTGCCCTGGAAGCCACCACCTGTCCTGCATGTGGGAACTGAGGATTCCCTGTCACACACTCATGCATTTAACACCAGGGAATCAACAGGAGCCAACTGTGCTTTAGTGACCTCTTGTCTGGGTGGGAGCTCATGGCTGGGGCAATAGCAATACTCTGGTGAGGACCACTCACCCCACCCCTGTGCTTCCACGTATTTCCATCCATCCATCCATCCATCTGCAAAGCTATTTCTCCAGTTCACTTTTCCTTCCTTCCTTCCTTTCTTCTTTCCTTCCTTTGCACACCATCAGCTTCCATGCACACATCTGCCCATGGCGATTTTCCTGACCCTCCTCTGTCCCCACCTGAGTTTGTCTCCAGCCTCTTTGGACTTGTAGATGTCACAGGTGTGCAGGGAACCGGTGTGGTTGGCTGCCTGGCACAGTGCCTTGTGAAACTGGAACTGGAGGACGAAGCTCACAAAGTACCTGCCAAGGAAGCCCATGAAGGTCAGAACTGGGGACAAGGGGAAACAGACAAGTCCAAGAGCTCAACCCCACCATTTGTGGTCCAAGTGGTGGGAGATCTCTATG